>NW_019154160.1:1732792-1745637 GCF_002288905.1 Enhydra lutris kenyoni
GAAAAGGAGGGCCATCTGTACCCCAATGTTCATAGCAGCAATGGCCATGGTCGCCAAACTGTGGAAAGAACCAAGATGCCCTCCAATGGATGAATGGATAAGGAAGATGTGGTCCATTTATACTATGGAGTATTATGCCTCCATCAGAAAGGATGAATACCCAAACTTTGTGTCAACATGGATGGGACTGGAAGAGATTATGCTGAGTGAAATAAGTCAAGCAGGGAGAGTCAATTATCATATGGTTTCACTTGTTTGTGGAACATAAGAAATAACACTGAGGACATGGGGAGATGGAGAGGAAAAGGGAGCTGGGGGAAATTGGAGGGGGAGGTGAACCATGAGAGATTATGGACTCTGAAAAACAACCTGAGTGTTTTTGAGCAGGGGGTTGAGAGGTTGGGTGAGCCTCATGGTGGGTATTATGGAGGGCACCAATTGCATGGAGCACTGGGTGTGGTGCATAAACAATGAATTCTGGTACACTGAAGAAATTTAAAAAATAAAAAATTAAAAGAAAATCATTCACCACAATCAATTGGGATTTACTCCTGTGTTGCAAGGGTGGTTTAATATTTGTAAATCAATTAATGTGATAAATCACAGAGAACCATATGACCACTACAATCGCTGCAGAAAAAGCATTTGACAAAGTACAACACCCTTTTATGATGAAGAAAAAAAAACCCTCAGTAAAATAGGTTTATAGGGAACATACTTCCACACAATAAAGGCCATCTGTGAAAAACCCACAGCTAACACCATCCCTAATGAGGAAAAACTGAGAGCTTTTCCCCTAACATCAGGAACAAGACAAGGATGTCCACTCTCACCACTTTTACTCAACATAGTACAGCAATCAGACAACAAAAAGAAACAAAAGGCATCCAAATTGACAATAAAGAAGTAAAACATTCACTATTTGCAGATGGCATACTACATATAGAAAACTCGAAAGACTCCACCGAAAAACTGCCAGAACTGATAAACACATTCGGTAAAGTCACAGGATATGAAATCAATGTACATAAGTCTATTCCATTTCCATACACTAATAATGAAGCAGCAGAAAGAGAATTTAAGGAAACAATTCCATTTACAGCTGCACCAAACCCATAAGATACCTATGAACAAACCCACCAAAAAGATGAAAGACCTGTACTCTGAAAACTGTAACAAAAACTGATGAAAGAAATCCAAGACAACACAAATAAATGGAAAGACTTTCACGCTTCTGGATTAGAAGAACAAATATTGTTGGAATGTCTCCACTACCCAAAGCAAGCTACACATTCAGTGCAATCCCTATCAAAACACCAATAGCATTCTCACAGAACTAGAACAGACAATCCTAAAATTTGTATGAAACCACAAAAGACACCTCAAATAGCCAAAGCAATTGTGAAAAAGGAAAGCAAAGCTGGTGGCATCACAATTCTGGACTTCAAGCTCTATTACAGAGCTGTAATCATCAAGACAGTATGGTACTGGCACAAAAACAGACATAGATCAATGGAACAGAACAGAAAATCCAGAAATAAACCCACAATTTTATGGTCAATTAATCTTTGGCAAAGCAGGAAAGAATATCCAATGGAAAAAACAGAGTCTCTTCAACAAATGGTGCTGGGAAAACTGGACAGCAACGTGCAAAAGAATGATACACAAAAAATAAATTCAAAATGGATGAGAGACCTAAATGTGAGACCTGAAACACTAAAAACCCTAACTCCTTTGACATTAGCCTTAGCAATTTTTAAAAAAGATTTTATTTATTTATTTGACAGGAAGAGAAAGAGCACAGAGAGAGAGAGAGAGAAAGAGAGGCAGGCAGAGGGGGAGAGGGAAAGCAGGCGCCCCGCTGAGCAGAGAGCCTGATGCGGGGCTCGATCCCAGGACCCTGAGATCATGACCTGAGTCGAAGGCAGAGGCTTAACCCACTGAGCCACCCAGGCGCCCCAGCATTTTTTTTTTTCTAGATATGTGCCCTGAGGCAAGGGAAACAAAAGCAAAAATAAACTCCTGGACTACAGCAAAATAAAAAGCTGTATAGCAAAGCAAACAATCAACAAAACTGAAAGGCAGCCTATAGAATGGGAGAAGAGATTTGCAGATGACCTACCTGATTAAGGGCCAGTCTCCAAAATGTCTATTCAGATCCTCTGTCCATTTTTTTTTTTCCAGAGCCAGTATTTTTGCTGGGATCCATACTAATTTTTTTTTGGTAGTTTCCTTTTTAACTTTGTTTTTAACTTTACCTTTTTCCCCCAAATTTTTATTTAAATTCGAGTTAGTTAACATACAGTGTAATACTGGTTACAGGAGTAGAATTTAGGGATTCATCACTTACATATATAACCCCCAGTGCTCATCACAAGTGCCCTCCTTAATGCCCATCACCCACTGAGCCCCTCCCCCATCCACCTCCCTCTATCAATCAACCCTCCCTTTGTTCTCCATCAGTAAGAGTCTCTTATGGTTTGCTTCCCTCCCTCTCTCTCTACTTTCCCCTTCCCATATGTTCATCTGTTTTGTTTCCTAAATGCCACATTTGAGTGAAATCATATGTATTTGTCTTTCTGCAATCGACTTATTTCACTTAACATAATACACTCCAGCTCCCTCCACATTGTTGCAAATGCCTCTGTCCATTTTTTCATCAGATTGCTTGTCATTTGCTTTTTTATTATTGAATTGCATGAATTCTTTACATATTTTGGAAATGAACCCCTTGTCCGACACATGGTTTGCAAAAATCTTCTCCCATCCCATAAGCTGCCTTTTCATTTTGTTGATGTTTCTTTTGCTGTGCAGAAGCTCTTTACTTGGATGTGGTTTATGCCATTTGATGTGGTTTTTGTTTTGCCATCGTTGCCTGTGCTTTTGGTGTCACATCCAAAAAGCTGTTGCCAAGAACAATGTCAAGGAGCTTCTTGCCTATGTTTTATTCCAGGGAGTTTCACAGCTTCAGGTATTACATTTAAGTCTTTAATCCATTTTGAGTTAATTTTTGCGAGCGCTCGAAGATAGGGATCCGATTTCTTTTTTCTGGATGTGCATGTCCAATTTTCCCAGTACCATATATCAAAGAGGTTGTCCTTTCCCCACGAGTATTCTTGGTTCCCTTGACAAACATTAGTTCACCGTATATGTGGGGGGTTATTTCTGGGCTCCTAATACTGTTTCGTGCATCTCTGTGTTTTTATACAGGTATCAGACAGTTTTGATTAAACACAGCTTTCTCATACAGACTGAAGTCAGGAGGATGAAGCCATCAGTTTCTCAGGACTTCTTAGCTATCCAAGTCTTTCATGGCTCCATACACGGGTGAGGTTTTTTCCCTATTTCTGTGAAAATGACATTGGAATCTTGATAGGGATGACTGAATCTATAAGTGGCTTCAGGTGTATGAATATTTTAACAGTATTTATTCTGATCCACAAATACGGAACGGTTTTCCATTTCTTTGTGATGTCTTCAATTCCTTTCATCATTGTCTCCCAGTTTTCAGAGTACAGATCATTCACCTCGGTTAAATTCATTCCTATGTGTTTTTTGTTTCTGATGTTTTGGATGGGATTGTTTTTATTTCTTTTGCAGATGTTTCACTGTTAGAGCATGGAAATGCATATCCTGCCACTTCACCAAACTTACTTATCCTTTCAAAAGTTAAGGCTTTAGTATTCTATATATATAAGATTTTGTACACGTAAGTGAGTCCCTTGAAGGCAGCACCTAGTTGGGTCTTTTTTTTTTTTTTTTTATCCAGCCAGCCACTCTGACTTTCGATCAGACAATTCAACCCACTTGCATTTAGAATTATTAATATGGGGGGCACCTGGGTGGCTCAGTTGGTGAAGCATCTGTCGTCAGCTCAGGTCCTGATCTCAGGACCCACATCAGGCTCCCTGCCCAGCAGGAAGCCTGCTTCCCCCTCTCCCACTCCCCCTGCTCGTGTTCCCTCTTTGCTATGTCTCTCTCTGTCAAATAAAGAAAAAAATCTTAAAAAAAAGAATTAAGATGTAAAGACTAACCACCGCCATCTTAGTTACTCTGTAGTTCCTCTGTTTCTTTTTGACTCTCCTGCTGCATTTTCCCGTTTCCAAACCAATGTGACAACTGGACCAAATCTTGTGGTTCTTAATATGATCCCAAGATGCCCTTCAGCAACAATCGTTGGGAAACTTTTGAAAAAGAAAGGTTTATGACTTGCAAGACCTGGAAATTACATCACGCACATGGGGTCTACACGCTGGTACAGAGTCAGAGAGCTCCCAGGCCAGGGGTTCTGCTTTTAATGGGATACAGAGGCACGGGGAGAGAAAATGCAAGTGGCCCAAATGGTTGGTTGCTGAAGTCAACAGAGGTTCTCTGAAACAAAGAAGCTTCAGCTGGGGAAGGCAGCCTGGGTCTTGATCTAGTTGTGTGTCCTGCAAGAGAGCCTCGGCTGAAGTGATAGCTCTTTGGAAGGAATGCCTCAGCAAATCAAAACTGGAGCCAGGCACTTGTGTCACATAAAAGGAAACAAACAAACAAAAAAAACCATCAAGGCTTACAGGACTTCTCTAGACCTGTGATCATGATGGAGCCTGGCGACGCTTATCAGTTACTGTCATGGAGGCCCACGACTCAGAAGGCTGCAGAGTCCTCAAGCATGTCTGCCTATGCACAGCTCTGAGGCCGGCCACTGTCCCCTCCCCACACGCTCTGAGACCCCCGGCCTCCGAGGGTGGCCCTGAAGGCAGATGTGCTTGTGATTGGAGGCAGATGCTTAGATGCATGCGTTTCTCCTGTGAATAATAATGACACGGAATTGCCAAGGCAACATCAGGGAACCATTGAGAAGGGGAGAATCAAGGCAGGCAAACGCACATCCATTGGCTGATGGCCTTCCCAGGGACAGGCCGGCTGGACCTCAGCTCACTGCCATCTCTCTCGTGTACTGACCCAAAGACTGTGCTCCAAATTTTGCCCACAAAGCCACACCCATCTCTCTTCCTTCTCCACCAACTTCCACTTATTTACAGCAAGGCTAATCTTACATATATATTCTGCGGAGGCTTTTTGCCTCCCCTCCCTCCCCCCCACAAGCGCTTGGATGTCTACGTAGAGTGTGACATAGAACTTTGCCTAGTATCGATCTGATGGTAGACAATCATGACTGTCAGGAAGTTTTCCCGTGCTCTGTCCTGTCCCTCTTTCTTTCTCTCCCATTTGTTTGGCTTCTATTTCAGTTCAAGCAGATAAATGAGCTTGCTTGGCCATCTGTGCGTGTTTCCTGCCAAAAACTTTCAGAAGTTGAGACTTCAGCTGCTGTGGTTTGGAGTCTCCACGTGGAAAGCCAGCAGCTACTTGGGCGGCCTGCCTCTGTGCTCATCTGGGGGGTCCGCGGCTGCAGGAGGACTCCGAGGGAGACACGAGAGTTGACCACGGCACGGGCAGCGGCCACGGTGCGATGACGTCTTTGGGTTACAGGTGCTTTCAAACTCACCTGCTGGGCAGTGAGATGTGAGGGAGCTCAGGCACTCGCTCATCCGTCTGTCACCCACCACGGGGAGGAAACAAGGGTCCCAACATCCCAGGCTGAGAAAACACCATTGCTGAAAGGTTGGGTCCTGCACAGGGCTGGACTCTTCTGGAAAAAGCCTTCTATCTCTTTTCTTGCTCTGAGAGCCCAGGACATGTTCCCGAATCTGGCTTCTCTGTCTCCTCCCAAACCAGGAGGCAGCAGTGAAAAACCAAAAGGCAACAACAAAAACGTCCTGAACGGATCTGGTCCAGATATGAGTCTGGACTGAGATTTCGTCCTCGAGTTTTGTTCAAGAGTGCCGCAGCCGATCTGGGAGACGTGAGCGGCCTCTTTTGCTTGCACTCGGAGAGGGGGAAGAGTCCGTTCTTTCCGGGCCGCCGCTGGCGCTGATCCTTTCCGCAGGGCTGGGAGCTGAGTCCAGACGGTGGCACAGCAGTTACAAGTGGCACAGTGGCCCTGGGCTCCCCCAGTCGAAAGCAGTGTGGGGAATGGAGGCGGCGTCTCCTCTCCATGGGGTGGGAGCCGCTCTCCAGCCTCTGCTTTAGGCTTCCTGAATCGGGGGCAGAAGACGCACTTGGCCAATTTTAAGTTTTTCTGGCTGTGGCCACGACAAAACTTAAATGCTTTGCCCACAGTTAACTGAGGGTCACTGAAGAAGGACCTTGGTTTGAACTTACCTCCGGGCCGTTATTTGACCTCCAGGCCTTCCAACACGTTTTCTGTCCTACTGATGTAGAAAGAGAATGTGCCCTGACTAGTTTGTTAAATTCTGGCAACCCCCATGCCTGAGAACGCTTGGGCACAAGCTCTGCAGGGGCACTCTGGATCCTCCTCGGCTCAGGAAAACAAGCAACTTTACTGAGCACTTACTGTGTGCCCAGAACCATTCTAAACATGCATTTTCTTATTCAAGCCTCACGATGACCCATATATTGCAGTGACTTTGCTAAGAATGTGTTGGTTCTCTGACACAAACAAACAAACAAAAAGGAACATGTTGGTTGCACTTCCCCAATCCCCTTGAACCTGCAGGAGACCCACCAATCACACACGTAATAGGTGGGTGAGTGGCAGGACAATGATGGCAGCCTGGCCGAGGTTCTCTCAGCACTGCTGCTTTACCCAGTTCCCAGGGGTCCTGAGGAGGAGAACATGACACTGTGTTTCTTTTGTAAATGCAATCAGTGGTAAGTATTCACTGAAAAAGAGTATTTAAAGAAAGGGAGGCTCTCTGCCCACGTGGAGCTCCCAGGATGAAAAGGAACGTGGATCCTGCTGTTTAATGAATGACCACTGCAGTGGGTCCTGGAATGCACAGAGACTGAGACCTGTTCGGTAGCTCAGGGATACCTTTTTGGAGACCTCGAGCACGACAAGGAGTTAGCTAATTCGGGATGGAAAGGCGAGGCGGAAAAGCATTCCCAGCGGAGGGAAAGGCATGGGTGGAGACCATCTGGTGGGAAGGAGCCAGTGCTCGGGAGGCTGGCAGAGGACCCAGGTGGTTGCAGTTGGTGGAATGAAGAGGGATGAGAGAAGGGGCTCCTGAGGTAGGTCACCACCAAAGAGTGGCTCCAGAAAACCCTTGGAGGGAATGCAGCAAAGAGCATGAATAACCACGTGGCTTAGTGGGAATCCGGCCCCGCCCTGACCCAGCTCCTTCTGGCAGAAGTCACAGGCCCCATAGAAAGAAACACATACATAATCCAAACCCTGCATATGGCTCCAACTTCTGGTGCCACGGGGAGACCAGGTTTCCGTTTACTGGCTTAGACCCAAGAGAGAAGGAGTCCCTCCTTCCCCCGCTTGCTTCTCGTCTCCCTCCCACAGAACAGAAATGGGTGTATGTGTCCACACTCTCGATCTATTTATTTCTAAGTTAGATAGCCAAGTTGTTCCAGGATTGTTCAGACTCACTATAACAACACACAGACTTCAGGAAGATTCTGCACATTTCCCTGGAAAAGGAACAGAGGAACTGATCAAAAACTCCCAGGCACCGGAAAGAAGAATATCCACCCAATCTTTATGACTCTCTGCAAGCCAGAACTGGCTTCCTGGGCATCCTTCTACTAGATGTAGTGGAGTCCACACAAAAATGCCACTCGAGGAATAGCATACAGATGTCAAGAGGATGATACAGGTACCCTAGCCATTATAACTGCTCCCAGAAATACTGCAGCAGAAACTGAAACCAGGATCCTGGGGATCCTGGAGAAAGATATCAAGTATCTGAGAAGGTCTGCATCTCTGCATGGAGGTCTCAGAATGCTGAGGGAAAGCCAGGGTGTGATGGGGAGGAGGACAGTATTCGCTCGTTTCTATTCTGTTCCTTTCTCTTCTTTTGAGGGTTATCTAGCTGTAATGGTTTTTGACCAGCAAAGACCTAATCTGTAACTGCGTGATTAGGAACTAAGGTTCACACCCTCGTCGTTCAGAGCACGTCGGATGGTGTGCAGTGCGCTATGGAAAGCAATCGCTATTTAAAGCTCGCTGGCACTCCCACTGCTTTCTTGGACCGTTAACAGAATTCTGGGAGGCTCTGTGCCATCAACAGAGTCAGTATTTCTAAGTCAGGCTTGTGATAACAGACTCACACCGACTCAAAGGGGCAGAACATTTCCATTTTACCTTCTGCAATCTTTTATCTTCCCATCAGTTCCTCCAAGTAATCCAAGGGTTACAGAACCTCAGCTGTGTTCCCCACACCAGGCAGGGGGCCTCCTACATGGGCAAGTGTCCAAACTATCCCTTCCACCATCACCACCACCATCACCACAATCACTATCACCAACATCCCCTCACCTCCACCACCACCTCCATCACACTCTATAATATGACCCTTACCACCACTGTCACCACTTCACCAGCGCTACGTGGCAAGTCCCTTAAGTGTGTCCGCCCCGACTGGTCTCTCCATCTCTCTCTCATTTCCACCAAACCGGCCTATATTTGTCAGTCATTTTACTATCCACCAGTCAGATGAACTCAAGCCCTGGGAGTCACCCTGAACTCCTTCTCCCTCAACTCTTCCACCACAAATCCATCACCAAGTCCGTCCTGCCTCCTCCTCTCCACTCCCACAGCCACAGACTGAGTCCAACTTCCATAACTTATCTGCAGACTGGGGAGTACTGGTGGCAGAAGTATGCTGTGCTGGGAGAAGGTGGGGGTGGGGAGGGCTTTGGCTCAAGTCTCAGCCCCAAACACTGCGCTATCTGGTAACTTCCCCCAGCATGAGCAGTTCCTCTGTACAGTGAGCCAGTGATAGCTGGGGCTCTGGCTGTTCCTAGGATTAGATAAGGTAATGTTGTGTACAAAGTGCTCCATACCACGTAGGTGCTCAACAAACAGAAAATGCTGTTTCCCTCACTGCACGATTAGCTTTGTGAAGTCCTCTGTAAGGGGGCTCCCCTCCACACCGGCCCCCCACCCTCATCTCCATGTACCGCACCCCGTGAGAGGGCCCCCTTTGTAAAGGGCAGAATTGGCTCATCTCACATCTCAAGCTAAGATGCTTCGATGACGCCTGTAGTTCTGGCTCTGGATCCAGTGCCCCCCGCCTCTCCAATCCCACTTCCCACAACCGCTGCGGGGCCCTTTGTTCCAGCCACAATGAACACTGTGTAGTTCCTCACATGTCCCGCAAATACAGTTCTTCCTACCCTGGCTGAGGAGGGATTCAAACCCATCCAAACAGAGATGGAGCTACCCCCTCTGTCGTTCCATGTGACAAAGAGCTGGTGGCATGGTGATGAACCACGAGGTGAGCAGAGGGGAAGCCCCCCTACAGCCTGACCAGAGCCATGACCAGTCGCCCTCTGAAGGGATCCCTCTCCCAGGGAAGCTTCACAACTGGTTCTTCATCTCTGGTCAGACTGAGGGAGGAGCTGGCTGCCTTTCCCGGGCGCCTGGGAACGGTGAGGTGAGGGAGTGCTGTGGGAAAGGAGAGGTGGCCATTTTGTAGCTAACGTTTCGATTCCTCAAAACACAAATGAGTTCAGGAGAAACCTGCAGACCCTAAGAGCTTCAGAGGGAACACAAAGAAGGGGGAAGGGAAATATTTACAGAACACATGGAGCATCAAGCAAAAGGAAGGCGAAAAAGGTGCTGAAAGGCCACGTTCGTAAATACGAGCTGCGTGTTGTTTCATAGCTTGCTGAGGCTGGGGCTAGAAAGTTTTCTATCTTAGGCAGACACAAACGTATACAAAGAAAAAATCTAAGCAGAACCTTCCACCTATTTCGGAGTGGAACGGGGAGTGGACTCACCCCATCAGACAGACCTGAGGAGTCCTTACGTGCTAATAAGCACATTTCTAAGTGCTTCCCATGTATTACCTCCTTCATCCTCACCCCCTCTCTACGAAGGATCCTACTATTATTCCCACTTTACAGAGGAGGAAACCGAGGCCCAGGGAGGTTAACAACCTGGCAGAATTCTTCCAGGAAGTGGCAGAATCGTGATGGGCCCCCAGGCCTCTGGGTTCCTGGGGTACCACCACCAACGACAACAATCTGCCCTTCGTGTCACACAGTCCCAAGTTCTTTGGCATCAAATCATCTTTTAAATGAAATCTGCCTCTCTAAGAGATTCGTGTAGGCTCCAAATTATTAGAACCGACTCAGGCAGGGTGTACGGATTTGTAGGGTCACACATGACGTCACGTCACCTCCCTTGACTTGGAGTCCAGTGACCTCCCCAGCTCTCCACATCCCCTTCCCCAGTGATGCCTGCTCTTCCCTCCTCAGCCCATGTGGGCCCTGTGGCGGGCCATGATATACACGTGTGCGTGTCCCCAGCTCTCCCACCGCCTCCTTCTTTCATACTCATCATGCAAAACCCAAATCTGGTTAAATCCAACTCACCGAACCCAGCCAAGCTGGCTGGCCCACGTCAAGTTAAAGACCACTAACTTCAAGGTGCCATCCCATAATCCTCCTATGGTTTCCTAGAACTGGAGGATCCACTCCCTTCTTCTCCGGGGGTGATTTCAGGTCCAACAGTAAAAGTTAATGGATAACCATGGCAACTAAAAATGGCAAGACCGCTGAGAATTCAGACCTTTCAGGAACGCAATCTGGAGATACCCCATCAGTTGAAGCAGCAAGTACCCTCAGGCCGAGGGTGAAGGTCAAGCGTGACGCATCGTGAGACACAGGAGTTCTAGTATCAACGACCAGCTCCAAAAATGAGGGCTGTAGCAGATAAGGAGGCACATTTTCTTCCCTGTTATGTGTCCATATGGAGATACCTACGTGTACACGTGTGTGGATTTGTGTATGCGTGTAGGCAGAGACAATGAAAAAGAGCTATTGTTCCCCGTTACCATCTTAAGCTATCACTTGCCATTCCTGCCCCCTTTAGGTACAAATCTGCCTCCACAACTGCCACGGATGCCCCCAGGTCTCCCTGATGCTTCACCACCAACCTCCCAGCCCGTTCCCATGCTGCCATGACATCCAGGAACTTCTGAGAGGGAGATAGGTTTGGAAACCGGAGGCCCTTACAGTTGCTCCAGGGTTAGGGAGTGCTGTCCCCAGAAATCGGCTATCAGTCACTCGCTGTTTCTATGGAGACCGTCACCAACGCAAGTAGGCATCGACTGGGAAATGCATCCTGTGCCCACAATGGCCTCTCTGATCGCAGCGCGTCACTCCTCCCACACGTGGCTGGTGGGAGAAATCGCCAGGAGCACATCGTGCTTCTGCTTTCCGAAGCCCAACTTCAAATCACTCACGGCATGAAGGGTGGAGTTAGGGGATTTAAAAGGCAAATCAATCTCCAACCAGTTCCAGTTGGATTCTGAGGTTGAATATCATTTATCTGGCCTCCCTCCAGGACAGAGGCTGAGCAGGAACCTGCACAGACTCCCTCATCTGTCTTCAGAATCACAGGCTTCTGTGATTTCTCTCTAAATTGAGCGACTACCAGAAACAGACAGAACCAAATTCTGGGCAACCACTCAGCTCCCAGAGGTGAAGGCTTTGCACTGCAGAGAGCAGATGTGGGAACCCCTGGCTTGACCTGTCCCTCGGATGTCCGACCTGACATAGCCCATGTGAGCAGGGAGCTTGGCTGCCCACTGCCTGGGTGGTCCACTGCCCTGACAGCCCTGGTGAACGGCAGGCCTGGCCTTGACCAACATGTTTGCATCTGGCAAAAACATCTCGCAGCTGCAGACGCCCCCTCCAACGGCATTCCAGTCTTTCTTGCCCTTCCCAGTTCATTCTGATCATCCTGCCGCCACGTATACACGGGAAATGGCAAAACGTGGGCCCACTTGTCCACGTCCCTGTCCAGAGTGCACCGAAGAGGCTGGTGTTTTCTTTCTTGTTCAGCTGGACCGATTCTCCCCCCTTGGAACTGCCCAGAGGGGGCGCTGCCGGGGCCTAAGCTGGAGATGGGAGAACAGAGACAGCAGCCTGCAACTGTCTCCTGGGCCCCTTTTCAGGGACACACCCCATGAAGGAGCTGATCTATCTGCACTTCTCCAGGGGGACCTAAGCCATCCTAGGGGAGAAACTAAACAATGGAAAGCTTGGTCTTTGCTCATGAAACGAATAATAAATAAGCACAGAAAAATGCTGGACAAGTGTGGGGCAGGGCGATGGGGCCTGAGAGCTGGTGGGAGACGAAATATGAACCAGATCAGGTTATCAGTGCTGACATCTTGTAGCACTTTTCCATTCGCGAGTGTCTGTGCCCGTACATTACCTCCTCAGAACGGGGTGGGAATAAGTCAGGAAAGCTGTCTTAGAGTCAATGAGCTCCATACCAGGTGAGATAAAGCGTCTTGGTCTCAAATATGTGTCCTGGCAAAGGGATGGTGGCGGGAGGCACACCGGGAAGAGTTACACGCGAGCATATTCCAATGGTCCCTCATGTTCACATGTTGGTCCTGACAGCTTCCAGGGGCCGAAACAGACATGGTTTCATGCTAACTTCACAGAGAATCCCGAGAAACTTTCCAAAAATTAGGAAACCGAGGCTGAGAGATGTGAAATAAGTTTCTTATGATCCAGAGACTCTATGGGGCAAGGGCAGGCCCAGACTCCCGAGTTCATCCACAGGGAAGCAAACTCAGTACCTACAGGGGCGAGGCCGGGAGTGTAAACGGATGGAGCCATGGAGACAGGGAGCCACGGAGACTCCGCCACCTGGACAGCACATATGCTTTCTCAGTGACTGACACTTTTTTTTTTAAGATTTTTTAGTTGAAGTAATCTCTACGGCCAATGTGGGGCGCGAACTCGCCACCCCGATATCAAGAGTCACATGCTCTTCTAACCCAGCCAGCCACGTGCCCCCCCCCCCC
>NW_019154160.1:1745737-1876692 GCF_002288905.1 Enhydra lutris kenyoni
TGCGGGACTCGATCCCAGGACTCCGAGATCATGACCTGAGCCGAAGGCAGCGGCTTAACCCACTGAGCCACCCAGGCGCCCCCTGAGATCACATTCTTAAAAGCGGTGCCCTCAGGGGTTCAGAATGGCAAGAAACATGGGAGCAGCTGGGGGGCGCAACAGTCTGGGTCTAAGAGCTCCAGCAGAGGTGGGAGAGAGAAGGGAGGGAGGACACCAAGAGTAGCAGTCAACTCTCTCTCAATCCCTTACTCCACGGCTTCTATGAAAGCCTACGGACGCCTCTGCGGGGGAGCCTGCAGATAAAGCAAGGTGGAGACAGGCTTGCAGTAGGGAAATTCTAGAGTCCAAGAGCCCGTCCTTGGAACTTAAATGTCAAGGAGGAGCTTCTCTCTGGGTGTGCCTCGTGCTCCCTGGGAGAGGCGCCCAGCAACCTTTCCACCAGCCTGGCTGACCTTCCCGCTCCTGGAAGTGTAATTCTAAAAATGAAACGGTGAAGCCCTTCGTGGTGTGGCAACGGGGCATGAACAGTAGTTCATGCTGGGCATTAATGGGAGGAAAACCAGCTCCTCATAATTATAGGCAGCCCAGGGGACGAGATGGGCACTAATGGGGCTCAAGGAAATCAGCATGCTGACTCTAAGTCGGGCAGGGTCAGCTAAACACGGCCCCGCCACCCCACAGGACACTAAGGCCACAGTCTATGGCAGCTGTGGAGACGCTTGGAAACTGAAGACAGAGTAAGTGGAAAAAAGCAAGTTATCAAATGACATGGAAGGAAGAAAGATCCCATGTAAATACAAACACCCTTTCCCCCATAAGGAATCCCCATGTCTGCATGTTCTAAGTGGGTAGAGAAAGGTCTCAAAGATCACAGACCAAATGAATAACGTGTTTTTTTTTCTGAGGAGTCGTGGTTTGGTGAGTGGGAATGCATGTAGTGAACTTTTGCTTTTTCTTCCACGTATTTTGGTTTAGAGTGACTCTTCTACGATGCAAACATATTCACGTGTTACTTGTATAATTAAAAAGCCAAACAAACAAAAAACCACAGCTGAAGTGAAGTCATTATTGCACAACTAACGTTCCAGGCCTGAACAACTCCACAGTGGTCAGGACCCTTGGAAGAACATCTCCCTTGCCCCCGCTCTGCTACAGCTGTGTGCATCTCTCTCCCCAACTGGAAAGCGTAAGTCTGTCCACCTGCCTGTTTCCTGGCTTGACTCTGGGGGCTTCGTGGGTTGGACATAAATATTACTCAAATCCGTCCCTCTAGCATGGAGCACACAGTGTCTGGAACCTGGTAACACTGACTGCATGCATGGCATGAAGCACAGGTGACACCTGGTCACAGGGCAATGGAGGCGGTGACCTTGGGTGGCCCTCTGTGACTGCCAGTACCATGCCGAACTCTCAGACCAGAGGCCCATTTGTAATTTAGCTTTACATCCCGGCTCTTTAAACAAGAGTTTCAAGTACTTGACCTTTCCATCTACTTTAAAAAATACATATGATCTACAAAGGAAGACATTCTTTCAAAGGAGCTCTCCTGGCTTCCAAGGCCTGAGCACGCGGAGCTGACGCTGGCATTCCTTTTTATCTTGCTTTCATACCGAAACCAACGTGTGTCCTCTCCTTTATTTCTGTGCCCTACACCTCAGCTTCTACTTGCTGCCCACATGGCGACCAGAGTGCCAGGTGACTGATCCCTGGGTGGTCAGAGACTCAGGCCACTGCCCCCACCGCCCCCCGTGGCAGATGCCTCTTCGTGCCCGCACACACTCTTTTCTTGTCTTCCTTGAGGTACAAATGCTGGCAAGCTTGGTCCATCCCAAGACTCGATCACCCAGGCCCCTGGCCCTCCTGCAGCTGGTCGAAGGACCTTCTGAAATGCCTCAGGCCGCTGCCCTTCCCAAATACTGGGTGACAGTGTGAGACAGTCCAGGGGTTCACCTTCTCTCCTGTTTGCCCTCAACACCCCCAATCTGATGGCCCCCATCGTCCAATACGGTCATTGCTGCTCGGTGGGCTGGCCATGCCTGCCACCCATCAGGAAACCCACTGTCTCCTTCTCTATTCCCAAGAAGCCTTCCCTCATTGCATCCTTCCACCAAGAGCTCCGCCTTCTCTCCATCCCCACAGCCCATGCTGACTTCCCGGTGAAGGACACTCAGGTGCCTTCAGGAGCTGAGCCAGTAACTCGAGCAAAATGGCTGAGTATTACACAGAAGTGGAAAACAGCACGCCATGTGTGAGATTTTGCAAGATATTCTTTTAAGATGCCACTGAAACCCTCCGAGGGAAGGCCACCAGCTTTCCAGGTGCATGAATAATTACATGGAACCCTCACAGACCTCTAGGGTTCCCTATGGAACTTGGAAGTTCCCTATGAACACAGACACATACAACACTGCAAAGCCCAAAATGCTTCCTCCAAAAATATGAGACAAACTAAAATTAAAAAAAAAAAGAATCTAATCCATGGCTTCTATGTTATTATAGCAAATCCAATCATTTATTGACTCAAAAATGCTTAGTGAGTTCCTTGAATGCTCCAGGCGCTGTGGTTGACGCTGGAAGTACAATGGCAGGGAAGACATAAAGTCCTTGTGTTCATAGAGCTGACATTCGATTGGGGGCAGGAATGAAAACGCAAAGAAATAAATATGGAGTATATCAAGAAGAGGGGGTGTGAGCAGAGGTGGGCTCCCTGAACGACGAATGAAGAAAGGCTGTGTAATTATGGGAGACAGGCACAGTCCAGGCGGGACAAAAGTGTGCAAAGGCCTTGAGACAGCAATGACTTGGGTGTGTCCCCAGTCACCAAGGGAGCCCCATGGCTGTGACAGAGTGAGCAGGAAAGGGCAGGGGAGAGGAGGCAGAAGAAGGCCGGGTCGCAGGTAAGGACTATGGACTTGCTTCTAGGTAGGTTGAAAAGTCAATCGGATGATCCAGTTTGGTTTAGAACTGAAGGGCTCAGGAAAGCTGCTGCCTGATGAACAGAATGAAGAAAGCCCAGCCCAACGGAGCTGTGGAATAAAGTCCAGAATGCCGGAGCCAGCCGGCTTATTCAGTAAGAAGAGCTGGGTGACACGGGGAAGGACACTTCACTTAGGGGGACCCTGTGCCCCTCTCCAAGGAGAAAGGGCAGTCCTGGATTGCTGACCATTGGGTAATTCCAGCTCCAACATTCAGAATCTGGGCACTGAGCACTTAGTCAACACCTAACAGGTACACCACCAGCTAAAGTGAGTGTTTAATCATTGTCACAGAAGGCTGGGCTGGCATGAGACATGAAAAACTTCTAGAAGCTCCACAGGTGAATCAGATAATCCTTATTTGGTATGACTGACTAACAAAGATATCCTTCTCTGCACCCCCAAGGGGCATGGCACACCCAAAGGCTTAGAGGTCACCCTAGGGATGGGGGGGTTGGTGGCCAGTAAGGTGGGCAGCAAAGGAGAGAAACTTCCTCTTATTTGTGCCTTTGTCAAGCACCTGCCCCAGCCAGGAGTGCAAACAGGTCATGTCAGGCTCACAGGTCAGTCTCAAAGATTTCTCAAAGGACTCAGCATCTGAAATAAAACCATGAGACGAAGGGGCAACTTATGACACCCAAAGAAATCTGACTCACAGTCCTGCCAGGAGTCTCCCCCACATTCTGACAATGCTGTGACAATGGGTCAGACATTCCTGGGAAGCAGGACGAGGCTGTGGATGGGGCAGAGTGAGGGCCATAGGGAATCTCTCAGCTACCCACCAAGCTTGTTCATTTTCCGGCAGCCCCAGGTGGTGTCTCTGAGATGCCACCAACTATCTTAATTGTCATGACATTCATCTACACCAGCTACCCACTCTCTAGCTGACACATGGATCTGCAACCTCGATAAACCTTGTATGATTGACAAATACATCCCAGCCAAGAAACCCAGCACCCTGGCAACCCGCAATGGTTAATCATGTGTAATCAAGCTTATACTGTGTTATGGGAAAGATTCTACAGGACTGAATGCACACAAATTATCCCTTTCTTAGAGGTAAATACATCTCTCTTTTCAATATTAGCATTCTGTCCATCAAGTTAAGAAAAGCATTTCCTCTTAAAATACAGACATGTTCAGCTAACTCCTCCACTTCAAAACGCAGTGACAACCCCCAGCTGGCTAGGAATAAGGTCTAAATTCCTGGACATGGCTCTCAAAGCCCTTCATAATCTCAGCCCTTCACTTGCTTCTTCCCCTGTCGGCAGCACACATCACGGGCTTGAGCGCTATAAGACAGCTTTCCATTTCTAGAACATGGTTTGGGTGTCATGAAGGGTCACCTGATTTTAAGGAGATGGATGCAGCATATGGGGATATATCCAGATCCTAAGTTAGACAAAAGCAATTCCAACAGGGACCAAATTCATTCATTTATCCATCCATCCATCCATCCATCCATCCATCCATTCATTTCTCCAACAATTTTGCTAGGCACTGGCTAAGATGCCGTGAGGGAAGGGTACAAAACAAAAATGAACAAGTTACCTTCTGACCTCAAGGAGCTTATATTCTTTTCCATGAAAATATACCGAACTGCCGATATTTGACTATTTTTGACCTAAAAAATGGTGTTTCCATATGGTTCAACCCAACAGTTACGCTATACACCACTTATTCCCAGGTGATTTCTCAACCATGGATCAGAAATTGTCCCTTCTTAGAATCAGACAGCACCTGAAATTCCCCAGAGAGCAGCCATAATAAAAATGGGCTTACAGTGAGAGCCTCTACTCAAGGAAACATCGTAGACAGAGGCATAAGGTTTATGACCTTTATAGCCTTCAAATAAGACCAAATCTCTAGTGTGGGGACACTAAAGTCTGGGTACTAGATGGCTTGGATATATATTATACCACAAAATTGGTTGCTAGACAGGCCCGGACTCAAGTCAAGCAGTAATATCCCATTTCAATTAAGACTGGAAGGAAACAGGGGGCATAGTACAAGAATTCTTGAGAGGATGCTTATCTCCAAATCTGGCTAGTCAAAAATTCCAGTAAGACCTGGAAAACAAAACCCAATTATTACTGAAGGCCCAAGTTGATCATCAAGATCTAGGTATGGATAATTTCTAATTGTCATCACCAGACGGGAAATCTCCACCCCCTCCCACTTGGCCGCGCAGTTGTATCTCACAGCCATGGAAGCCTTTCTCAGCCAAAGACTGAGTGGGGAAGCCTAGGCAAGCCTTTGGCATAAGCACAGAACTGGTGCGTTTCTGCAAGACACCATCAGAAATCCATGCCACTGGTGTTCTCTGCTCTGCCCCCTAAACCTCTCGCCATACACATACAGGATTCAGGCTGAGTCTAGAATGTCCACTTCTGATATGACTCTTTGGTTCTTCTAAGGGCAAAAATCCCCAAAACAGATCCAGAAAGGTGCTCCACTCTGAAGATGCCAAAATATATTCAACCAGCATCGAGAACAACCAGTCTCGGTTGGGCAGCCTGGTGTTTCTGAACTCTCTGTTCCATCTAACGTCTTTGAGATTTAGAAACATGACAACCCCTTTTGTATTTCAACAGAACCCATGAAGCCAAGGGGTCGAAAGACCTGGGAGAGTCTAGAGGCTGGGAGTTCCATTCAGCCATCAAGCGTTTCCCTCTGTCCTCTGCTAATTTCCCCACCATAAACAAACCCAGACGTTCTCTGGAACCGTTTACAGTACATTATATCTTTAGAGTGGTTTCTTTAAAAATATAGATGTCTTTAGGCCATGTCCTTAGGCCACCAAAGTTAGTTGGTTCTAGGCCTCAGAAAATATGTCGTTTTTCACTGTGTAGAATTGGCTTTTGGAATTGCTAATTCTGTGCATCGTACTGGCATCCTAGACACAGTTGAGTGGGATCCACTGGGAGGCCTAACCACACAGGTACATACAAAATCTAAAGGCAAAAAACTATTTGTGACCAATCTGCTCCCTACTCCACTCACACATTTTTTGGAGCAATTCCTCAGCAATAACGTGACCAAGAATTAGAGAAAATGGTTCATCAGAGTGATAATCACTTACTTTCTCTTCTTTTTCTTTTTTGGTTGATAATCACTTTTTTTTTAAAAAAATTGTGTTTGTACCAGAAAGCTACTTCACTTCCTGCCTCACAACTCCTCTCCCACCCAAAATGTATATCAACCACAGCTCAAAGCTCAGAGCTATCCTGATGGCAAGAATGCAGGGCTTCTGGAATCAAATAGATACATGAATGAGAGATTTCTCAGAAGAAGTTCAAGGCTTATTCAAACCTTCCCAAGAAACGACTGGAAATCGGATGGGCAGCCCAGCCTCACAAGCTCCCTGGAATGAAGACAGCGGGGTCACAGGAGACACTTGGACAGAAAGGAGGGCATCTGTATGACTCAGGCCCCATGTGCAACTTCCCTGTCAGAGACTCTGTAGGATGTATGTGGGCCCAGGAGAATGGCAAGCTCCAACAGTGAGCAGCAGGACAGATGCCACTAACATTCCAATGCAGGTCAAAAACCAACAGAAGATGTCAAAAAGCACCAAGCAGAACAGAACAAGTGATAGGAAACCAGCACGGAAGAGGCTGAGTGACAAAATAGCCAGGACACTCTGTCGAGGGGCGCTCTGGGAATGAGCATTCCTGCTTTTTTAAAACCTATGAAAAGTCACCTCTGGATAACCAGATAACCACTGGACGTCAGCTTAGGAGCTGCACAGGACAACAGACGTCTGCCCAAGCCAGCTTTCTTATCAGCATGGCCCCATCGTTTCCTGCAGAATTAAGGAAGAAAAGGTAAATCAGAAAGAGAGAGTGAAAATGTCTTCTTATCTCTTCCTCTTCCCGCCCAATAGGTAATTTGAGTAAAAAATAAAATAAAATTCTTAGATAAGCCTCCCAAAGCTGTTTGATTGTTGAGTCAGGCAACAGGTAAGAATTAAACGGGACTAAAATATCACTGGGAAAATACTACAAAAGGATGCCAATTACCTCAGGTTTGCACACCCAATGCTTATGTAAACAACAGGGCAACCCCTTCGCCTGGGAATTAAAACCAACAAAGTGAATGTAAAGCCAAACAGTCTTCATCTCACTGCTCTGTCTTGGTTGAGTTTTTGTGACAAAGGCAATTCATTTAAGCTCTGGGCAGGCAGGGAGTGGATACCTCAGAATCCAAGAATGCATCCAAGTAATGGTTCCTACAGGTGTTTTTACTTACACATGAAGTCGTTTGTATACTTTTCAAGAAGTTGTTCAAAAAATGACAGGAGAACCTGAGAAGGGAATGAAAGCTATAGAAAAGTGAGCTACGGTTCACCAAATCTTATAAGGACACTTCCGCTAGTACGTGTGGATTACGTATTACATGAATCTATTTTGTATATTAATATAAAGAGCAACTCTTCCCTGGCCTCATAGAACAAATATGAGAGTGCTGCTTTGAAGGGGTGCCAAGTTACCAGCCCACCCAAGGGGCCCAGACCTGGATGGTGCAGGAGATTTGAAGGTGTGTGGTCTTACAGTGGCCCAGAGCAAGGGCAGAGGTCCTGGCTAAAAGCATCAAGAAATGGCGGTCTGTGGGAAAGCCATGAATGGGCGACTCCAGCCACAGCGAAGGGTCTGTGGTTCTAACAAAAGGATGCTCACCCCATCGCAGGGGCTCAGGGCAGCCAACTCCATCCCTTGCCCCCTCTTCCAAGTCCTGGATCTTGTCATGGAAGCCAGCACTGGCAGCTTGGAGCTGGGTGTACAAGTCCCACAAAACACTGTGTTGTTGGGATTCTGTCCTCTAGTGCCACTGGGACTCAGTTATCTGACAATGGCATATGATGCTCCTACAAGTTGCCTGGGGATCAAACCTCTCTCTATGAGAATTCTGGTCCCAACGGTGTAAATGTGTTCTGGATTGCAACCAACCACGTCATAGATGGACACTTGGCCTGCACGCCATTTGTAAATTGGTCACAGCCTGTAACATTCTGGCCAAGGCATGGGTTCATGTAGGGTTTAAGAGCTTTGGGGGTAAAGTGTACTCAAATGAATTTGGCTGTGAAGTGCTGGACTGTCAGTAAGGGTCAAGACATCAAGGAAGGAGGCCCAGTTAGAAGGCCATTAGTCCTACTAGGTATTATCATTAAATGTATGGCAATGGGAATGGGGAGGAAAGGAACTTTATGAGATGTTGCCAAGTAAGCCTAGCTCTGTAGGAGTGGATCATGATAGGGGATGGGGAAGACAGAGAGGTAGAGGAATTAAATATTACTCTGAAGGTCTTTTCCTTTTTTGCATATTTTCATTGAATAAAATCTACATGACATAAAATTTATCATTTGAAAGTACACAATCCAGTGGACTGTGGTCTATTCAGAGTGTTGTGAAATCTGCACCATGGTCTACTTTGAGAACATTTCCATTGCCCCCATACCTGTTAGCAGCCTCTCACGGTTTTGCTCTCGCCCCACCCTTAACAAGTACCAACCCACTTTCTCCCTGCATGGATTTGCTTATTCAGACATTTCATAGAAACGGATCATAGAAATCATAAAATTCCTGGCTTTTTGTGTCTGACTTTTCTTCCACGTTGCATAATTCATCCATACGGTAGCATTTATCAAGACGTCATTCCTTTTAATGGCTCAGTGATATTCCACTGTGGGGACAGAGCACAAGTACGTTTGTCTCTCTTGTCATCAGTTGGTGGACATTAGGGTTGTCCCTTTAGCTATCATGAATTATGCTGCCATGAACATTCGTGTGTGGGTTTTTGTGTGAACATAGGTCTCCAACAGAATCTACATGGAGGGTTTTGAGGAACTGCCAACCTATTTTCTACAGCGGCTGAACCATTTTATCTTCTCACTGGCAAAATATGTTCCAATTCCTCCACATCCTCACTAACACTGTTATTTTCTGCTTATTAAAAACTTACTCTAGCCAACCTAAGTGGGTGTGAAATGGTAACTCCCTGTGATTCTGATTTACATTTCCCTAATGATAAGTGATGTTGTGCCTCTTTCACATGTTTGTGGAAAATTTACATATCTTTTTTGGAGAATTGTCAATTCAAAGCCTTTGTCCCTTTAAAAATTGGATTGTCTTTTTATTGTTGCATTGTAAGAGTTCTTTATATATACCGGATGCTTGACCTTTATCAGATATATGATTTGCAGATTTTTTTTTTCCCATTCTCCAGGTTGCATTTTGACACACACAAGTTTTTGCTTTGGATAATCCAATTTATCTATTTTTCTTTGATTGCTTATGCTCCTTGTGCTATATTTAAGAAAATGTGCATAATCCAAGATCACGAAGATTTACCTCTATGTTTCCATCTAAGAGTTTCAGTTTTAGCCCCTCCATGGTGTGCAGGGGTATGAGACAGGGATCTCGTGGTGAGAGATAGGGATCCAACTTCATTCATTTGCATGTGGATCTCCATTTGTCTCAGCAACATTTGCAGAATAGACTATCCTTTCTCTATCAAATGGTCTTGGCAAGTTTATTGAAAATCAGCCATGGATGAATGGGCTTATTTCTGGATTTTCAATTCTACTCTTTTGAACTATAAATCTATCACAAGTCAGCACCACACTGGTTTGATTACTGTTTCTTTGAAGTAAGTTGTGAAATTGGTAACTCCAACTTTGTTCTTCTTTCTTCAAGACTGGTTTAGGCTACACATGGTCCCTTGCATTTCTGTATGAATTTTAGGATCAGCTTATGATTTTCTTTCCTGAAAAAAGGACAGTTGGAATTTGAGGGATCTTTTAAGCCCTCTGTGTAGATCATAACACGTTCAGGGGTGGGGAATACATAAATGGAGATGAAGAGACATCAGTTTTGACCTATTAGGTCAGGTATGACTTCCTTCGGTGGGTGGATTTTTGTTGTGTAAAATAAGATTTTGGAATAGATGATTTCTAAGCTCAAAATCTGAAATTCCAGCATTCTAAAAAATATATAAATTAACTACTGAAGAAATTTAAACACCCACTTGAGCGTTAGCCAGGGACAGAGCACAAAGTAAGAAAAAGGCTTAAATTAGGCTTCAGTCCCAAGGAATACAAACATGTGATGGTCAGACTGAGAAAAGAGAGCCCGCGGAGCAATCTGCAGAGGATTCCTTCTCTGGAGCTTCTGGAGAGGTAGGAGGATAACCAGAAGAGTGGAAGGTATGGGAAGTCCAGGGAGGAGACTGCTTCAGAATGGCGGGAAGGGTCAACAGGGCTGGATGTTGTGGACACCGATGTAAAATGAAGCCTGGAAAATGTCTACAGTCACACGTATCACACAGAGGTCTCTGGTGGTCTCGCGGAGAGCAGCTTTGGCGGAGTAACAGGGTCAAGAGCTAGAGTGGACGGGACTGAGGAACGAGCGGGAGGTGAGGGAATGGAGGCGTGGAGGGTGAACAGCTGTTTTGAAAAACTGGAGAAAAAAGAGGGGTAGCTGAGGGAGAGGGGGAGGAAGAGTGGAGAGGATTTTGCTTTTTTTAACTTGAGAGAATTGAGGCCCCTTTAAATGCCAATGAAAGGTGCCAGGAGGGAAAAGGCTAATGCTACAGAGGAGAGAGAAGACCCTAAGATGCGCTGAAAGACAGAAGGTGTCGTCTTCAGGCCACAGGGGTAGGGAGGGGTTTTGGACGGAGGACTGTATTTCTCTGCCAGAGGAGCGAAGGGGAGGAAGTAGGCAGGTTTGAGATCTCACGGTAGGAAGCTGAAGCACTTTCTCTCTGGGAGCTTTCACATTTCAGGAGGAGAAACCGGCCTGTCATCTGCTGGGCAGGGGGAGAGCTGAAGAAAGGAGGATTTGTGAAGAAAGTTTTCCATGGAAAGCAAGCACAAAAGCTGACGAGAAACCCAGGAGGCATGCCAAGGCAGCACTGTGGGCCACGTGGGGCTGAGGACCATGAGTTTATCATGGCCCCAACGTGCTGGGCTGGGAGACTTCCTGCAGCTGCACCTAGGCACGCAGCCCTGGCTGAAGCAGACGGGACCTCTGAGGTGGCCAACCCACCAGCCAGCTCAGTTCTTCACACCCATCCTTAGCAAGAGTCTTTGCTAACTCCCAGCAGCTCTCACCCGTCAGACTCGCTCCCCTCGGTCAGCACACTCTGTTCACAGAAGAGAAACCCTGAGCCATGACCTGTCCTCTGAGAAAAAAATCCTTTGGTCCCCAAACCTTCCCATCAAAGCTAAAGATGCTGCCATTTTGATACTACATCCAAATTACAGCCAGCCATCGGCCCCACCTGGCAACAACACGTGATAAATACAATCTCCTATTTCGCATTTTGTTTATCAAAGAAAAAAAATCAAGTAGTGAATTATCGAAATTACTACCTTTCCAACCTTTTTTTCAGTGTTCTCCAGATTCCACCCACTGTCCTCTACCATGAACTCTTTTCACTTACTCCTTGTTGCCAGACAATGCAGATAGCTTGGTTCTCACGTTGAAGGCCTTCAGTGTGGAATGAGTGACTGCAAGTGCTCCTGCACATTCTTTCTGGACTCTTCTCAAGATAACCATTCTTAACCTTCTCCCACTTTATCAGCACGGTGCCATCCACTTGCACGACAGACATGTTTCTGGGCAAATGTGTTGAGAATGTGTTGTGTACTGAATATGTGTTCTTTCCTAGAACAAGGCCATTCTTCTCAGAGGTAGTAAGAAAAGTTCTTCCCTTGTGCCATGTGTGGTTTCCTTTCTGACACTTGCTCCCTGCTACCCACGGTACCAAACTGTATCATGCACTTGAAATGTGTTTGCCTTCCCTCACTTGGTTCCCAAGACTTCCACTTCCATTAGATAAATACTTGGTTCCTCTACCTTCTCTGAACCTTCTCCATTCCTCTAAAAAGGACGGCTTCCTGCCTCTGAGAAATCCAGAGCCTTGACTCTTCCTAAAATTCTTCTGGAGCTCCCTCTGCCCCTCACCTGCCAGCTCTGACAAGTCCCAGTGTGACTCCGGGGCCCACACAAGCCATCCTGCCCCCAACACCCTTCATTTTCTCACAGACTTGGACATTCAGGACTCATTTGCACATCTGCATGGGCTGAGCTGTCTTGTGATGGTTACATATTCTGTCGCTGTGTTTCAAGTATGTACATCTATTTGCCTGGTCCCCTCTCTTATCTTACAAACTCCTGTGGGACAGCTGCTTCCTCCACCACTGCTTCTAGGGGGTGCCAGGAGTTCAATCGTTGTTCCCTGGTGATGAAGTAAGAAGGGAAAATGCTTGGCCATGGGGAAAGAAGTAGGTGTAGAAGAGATCACTAGGGGCAGTAAAAAGAAAACTGCACTCACAGTCAGGTTGTAAGTTTCTGCCACAGCCTAGCCACTTTGACCTTGACCAAGAGGAAGCTGAAGGGAGGGGCACCTCGGTGCCTGAGTCAGTTGAGGCTCTACCTTTGGCTCAGGTCATCATCTCAGGGCCCTGAGACTGAGCCCTACGTCGGGCACCCCACTCAGTGAGGAGTCTGCTTGTCCCTCTACCCCTCCCCCTTTATCCCTCCTCCTGTACCCCCTTCTTCTGCCCCTCCTCCCACTTGTGTTCTCTCTCAAATAAATTAAAGCTTTACAAAAAAAAGAAAAAGGAAACTGAAGGGGAAGTGGGTTTACTTGTAAAGAGCAGGTGACCGTAACACCTGTGGGAAGAGGATGGTTTTTTTCAGACCAAAGAACCAGAAGGGAGTTTCTTGAAATACAGCACCAAGGACATCCACAGAAAGACAGTAGAAGGCTAAATGGAAAGTTTTGCTAACCAAGGACTCGACATGGCTTCCAAGCCTACAAGGCTCAAACAGGAAAAGAAATTAAAGCTTACACAGCAATGTGACCATATTTAACACTACTTAACTTTACGCTCAACCATGGTAAAAATGATAACTTTTATGTTATGTGCATATTACCCCCAATTAACCATGATATTAAGAGAAAGAAACTAAGGCAAGTAATGTCACCAGTGGGATTTCCTTCTGAGGGATGCCTGATGCAAGAGGTAGAGGTGAGAAAGACACTATCAGTCCAGTGATTTTTCACTATTGCCTGGGTTTTCACTCTTCTGGAAAAAAGAAAAGTGGTATGTGACATACATTAATCAGACAAGATGAAATGATTTAAACTGATCTGGTTCAGAGAACGTCAGAATAATTTTCCAGGGTCTTCAAATGAAGGAGGAGCTAGGTGAAGGCATTAGGATGTATGGGCTGGAAGGCTCATCCACAGGCTCAAGCAGCTCTGGCCCCTGCTTCTATCACTGCTGTCATGTTGTATTCCTCCATCCATGCCAGGGGCTTACGGAGGGCTGAAGGAACAGTAATTAGTCTATGCTCATCTGGTATTTGCCCTCTGGTGGGAAAGTACAAACACATGCACAAGACACAGTTAAGTAAATGGAATCACTCTGTGCCCCTTCCATGCACCACCACAGTTCTTCGTGGATTACTACAAGAGTCCCACCAACTCTCCTGGTTTTCACCCTGCTCCTTCCACCACCTGTTTTTCCATAAAACCACCAAAGTGGTTCTTATAAACCTTAAGTTAGCTCATGTCACACTTCTGTTCAGAGCCTTCCAGGGCCTTCCCATCTCTCCCCACAGAGCCACGGTCCTTATAATGCCCTCCGAGGTGATGTCTGGCCTCTTGTTTCCTGGCACCTGTGTCCAACTGCTCTTTCTGGATTCATCCGTTTCAGCCACCCTAGTGTTCCCTGGTTCTTCGAACACTTCAAGCACAGCCTCATCTCAGGGCGATGTGTTGGCTTTCCGCTCTGAGATACTTTACTTTTCAATATCCACAAGCTGTCTGCCCTTTCTTCAGGTCTCTGCTCAATTATCACCCTATTAGCTTCACTTCTTTGATGACCCCATTAAAAATGGCAAGTTTTCCTACCCCATCCCACACCCTCCCTAACCCACTCCACCTGGCTTGATTTTCCTCTATTGTATTAAACGCCACCTAACATATTATGTATCTCACTATTAGCTTAGTGCCTCTCTCTCCTTCCACTAATGAGGGTAAGGACTTCGTGTTGTTTGATCCGTTAACTCCAACAATGTCTGACAGGTACTCAGAAAATATTTGTTGAGGGGTGCCTGGGTGGCTCATTTGGTTAAGTGTCTCCCTTTGGCTCAGGTCATGATCTTGGGGTCCTGGGATGGAGCCCCGTGTTGGGCTCCCTGCTCATTGGGGAGTCAGATTCTCCCTCTCCCTCTGCCCATCCCCGCTATTCATGCATCCATGCTCTTTCTCTCTCTCAAATAAATAAACAAAATCTTTTAAAAAAAATATTTGTTGAATGAATTAAGGGCCCAAGTGATGTGCATAGGCAACTGTCATTAATAGAAAGTCTGTGTATCTGAAAAAAAAGGCAGAAGGGACGACGTGGATGGAACTAGAGGGTATCATGCTTAGCAAAATAAGTCAATCGGAGAAAGACAACTATCATATGATCTCCCTGATATGAGGGAGAGGAGATGCAACATGGGGGGTTAAGGGGGTAGGAGAAGAGTAAATGAAACAAGATGGGATTGGGAGGGAGACAAACCATAAGTGACTCTTAATCTCACAAAACAAACTGAGGGTTGATGGGGGGAGGGGGGTTGGGAGGGGGGGGTGGGGTTATGGACATTGGGAAGGGTATGTGCTATGGTGAGTGCTGTGAAGTGTGTAAACCTGGTGATTCACAGACCTGTACCCCTGGGGATAAAAATATATGTTTATAAAAAATAAAATTAAAAAAAATAATAAACAAACAAATAAAATATTTTAAATTATATTTAAAAAAAAGGCAGAAGGAAGCATATGGTCACAGCAAGCTCCTTTCATTAAGTTCAACTTTCTTCAGAGATACATAAATGCAAACACAGGGCAAAGCTATTTAGAAAAGCTGGTGGGGGGGGATAAAAGATAAACTCGCAGTATTAAGATGGTCCTATTAGTCAAGAAATCCCTGGAGTTAGCAGCACCATATAGGACAGTTAAGCTGCCTGCAAAATCCACTGCTGTTGAATGCATTTCAGGCATCACCAACATAAATTGGATATATAAACAATTATTTGCACTCAGATGCATTGTCCTACGTTCTCTGGTTCCCACTGTGAGCCACTGCACTCTCTTTGGCTTCCTGATCCATTTTTCTGTCCAAAGCCCAAAACTATGCCCTTTGAATATAATGAAACTCTCTTGCCTGGAGATAGTAGAGTCTTTTAATTCCCATAACTTAGACAACGAGTCTACCATGTTAAGAACAGAAAGGGTGGTCCATGGCCATTAATTATATCTTAATGAGAAATACCAGTTGGAGGTACTGAGTCTGGGAGGCAAACAGGCTCAGAAAGTCTATTGCTGTTGCTAATGTATCTGACTCCGAAGCTATAAATCTTTTAAAGAATCCTGTTTTTCCTTCCTGAGGCTTTACCTGTTTAGTGAAAAACCGCAATCATGGCTCTGCAGAACATATGAAGCTTACTAAATATTCTGAAAAAAAAAAAAAAAAAGCTACTTATTACAACCATCGTAGCGGGAGTCACGGGCTCAGATCTTTACACTGATCATATCTATTTGACCCATTAATGCTCCACTCTTAATGGAGGCAAGAGAAATGGCGAAGATCTGGAAACCAATGAATTTGGTAATTTGAAGACCGTTCACCCACCTGAGCGATCAGGGGCTCGCCACCAGGGCACCGCAGAGAGCAAGATGAACACATCTCTATCCTCACCGAGCCCTTGATGGGAGCCACCTAGAAATGCTTCTAAAGTCAACACCACGAGGGTAGAGATTTTTGATTGTTCTGATTTATGAGGTGTCCCAAGGACCTTGAATGGTCCCTGACACGTAGGTTGTCAGTGACTATTTGTTGAGTGAATAAAGCATTTGAACAGCACATGGCACCCAGCAAGTGCTCCCATGTTGCTGTTAGTTCACTCAATTTCCAGGCCCTGCCATGACGCCCCCCTCCACCCAGGGTAGAGGTACGACAACTCCTCTGAAAGGAATTCCAAAGGGGACACCCATTTGCTGTGCGTGTAACCACACAGACACTCTTGTAGAGAACCCTGAAAGGTCAGCTGCAGCCAGGGCCTCAGGAGGGAGAGGGAACTTCTCTGCAGACTCCTTCACCTCCCAAAATGGAGGGTGAGTGTAAGTTCCCAGGTCTTTCCCAGCACCACGTATGGTTTCTGGTGCTAGCTCTATGCACAAATCCAGAAGGTTCAGAGGAGCGTTAATGGCTCTTTTTAAGTGGCCATTGCAGGAAACAGCTAGAATGAACTGATGGGTCATGCAGTAACATAAAAAAGATGTCCATTATAACGTTCCCCCAAACACTACAGAAAACAGACAAATCCTTTACATAGGGTAAAACAGAAAGAAGATGTTAATTAACGTGGATTGTTAGACCAATCCTATGGACCCAATGAGGTAGAAATCCACATGGAAACTATCTAGAATGTTAATGGAAAAGAAGCTGGGGGCACACCCATATTTGTCTATGGGAGAGAATTAATATGGACATGGTGACCATATTATCTCAGCCAGAAACTGGCCAACACGATCTGAAACTAGGACACAGTATCTGGAACACGGACTTATGTATTAAAAAGACTGGACTCTGTGGTCGGCATGCCCGTGGACAAATTCTTCAGTATATGGGAGAAACAGACAATGTCAAAGCTCTGCTGGAAAATGAGGACGTAAAGGCGATGTTTTCTACTTTCATGACTGCCTCTTCAGGCTGGAATCGTCAGCCCCTGTACCCTGCAGGCCTCTCCAACCCACACCCATGACAGTCTGCCAAGGACCTATCTGCACGAAGGGTGGGCAGAGACTTCTAGGGGATGCCCAAGAATTCACTTTCCGTCAGAGGAGCCTGACAACTGTACACAAATCCAGGAGGATGGCAGGCTCCGTATGGCTCAGACCACTGCCTGGCCCCACACCTTCTCCCAGCCATGGGAGCCAGCCTCTTGGTGGGGGTGAGGGTTTGGAAGAAGAGGCGGGGTGAGTCTGTGTGGAACCAGAGCACAACAAAAGGCCACCTGCCCTGATTCCGGAATCATTACAAAGCCAGCTAAGCTGAGGCAGAAGGGTGTCCTTCTAGAACACCGAACGGCCCCCTCCCTGGGCTGTTCGTGCAAGTCTGTAGGGCAAAGCCATCGAGGCCAGATGGAGCTGTGAGAGGAGGGACAGAAGTGCCCTGGAAAAGGTTCCAAGTGGCTGGGTGATACCCAAGAGAGGATGTCTCAGAGACCTGGGGAACTGGTCCTGAGGGCGCTGGGCTGAGCTGGCAGTGAGATCCTGCTTTTGGCTCTGGCTGCTCCTTCCTCACCTGCTGATTTCCATCAGGCGGATGCAGAGGTTCAGCACGTGTGGCAGGGCGGTGCCACCGGATGCTCTTCTTCCAGAGTCCTCTGGAGGTCTGAGGACCGAGGCTCCATCCTAAATGCCGGACAGGCTGCGAGGAAGCCACGCGAACTGAGCAGGTGGGCCTGGCTGCGCGGGGTGGCTGCGGGGCAGGAAGCAGCAGAGGGCAGGGGCGCTGGAGTCCCTCACGGCCTCGCTGGGGAAACTGATTATGGGTCTTGGCGGTCCTCAAGCACTCGCTCCTCCTCCTGTTCCTGCTCCGGTGTGCGCCTCCATCTATTTCAGGGAGTGCTAATGGGGCCTCCGTTACAGCCGGAGGCGGCTTCCCTTAACGCTGAGTCTGGTTCCAGTCTCAGGAATTAATTAAACGGGCGGCGGGCGGTGGAGCTGACTTCTTCCCTTTGCACCCCTCCCAGCGATTTTGGCTGCTTCGGACCCGGGGACGTTCTGTCGATACAGTTTCAAGGGGAAGCCACAGAGCGGAAGGCAGGGACACGAAGACATTCCCTGTGTGTGCGGAATTTGTCACCCTGAATCTCATGCTCACAGTGGTTTGCCTTCCGCATTTAGAGACATTTCATTTCTGATTTCCGTTGGCAAAGCTTCTGCCACTTTCAAGCTCATCCATCTCCCTTGCAATCTCGTAATGAGTTATTTATCTTTAAAACGCTGCAACATCCCAAGGATGGCCTTGACCTTTTTATAATGTGAGCAAATGTCACTTCGTTATAGAGGCTTCTATGACCTGAAGCCAGGCTGCCGTTCAGGAACAAGCAAAGCCCACCTCTGGCAACCACACTGCGGTCTCAGAGGCCTCGCACTCATGGCCAGATACTTCACTTGCAGGTAAAGGTAAAGGACGTGGGTCGTCTGTGTTAGTTATCTCAACGCAAAACCATAACCAGTTTATTTGCTCATGATTCTGTGGGTTAGCAATTTGGCTTTGCCTGGAGTGAGGTCTGTGCCCGCAGTGATCCGGCAGCTCCGCTGGGCTGGGTGGGCCTAGGAGGTCCCCACTCACACGTGTGGCAGGTGGCTCTGGCGAGTGGCCAGGATTCTCTCCACGAGATTTCTCACCCTCCACAAGGACAGCTCAAGCCTCCTCACATACAGGTCCCCGGGTTCTGGCAGAGCGAGAGCAGAAGCTGGAAGGCTCCTTGTGGTCTAGGCTCAAAAGATACAGTGTCCCCTGATCATGGCCAGAGTCAGTCTTGAGGGGAGATGACTCACAGTGTCCTAGAGGGGATGTGTGGTGGCCTTCCTAGAAAACTGTATACCACACCCTCATTCACAGCCTCCCACCCAGCATTTAGATAAAATCCTGATATGGTTTTTAACTTGGCTTTTGGGCCCCAACAGTACATTATTCTAATACAGCAAATGAGAACTGTCAGTAGGCTTGTTTGCTAAAGGCGGGTATGCTAAGAGTGCCAGTGATAGCCTGTTGAAAGCTTCAGAGCAAGAAAAGTAAAAGAGGCAGTTCTAAGAACCTAAGCTGACATTTCAAGAAGGCTACACAGAGTTGTCACTTACGGTATGCAGGTAAGGAAATCACGATGCCCCTGTAATACCCTTATATTCTTATTAAAACAGCCTAGAGCAAGTGATGATCATAGCGATGAGCTTTGACGATCAAAAATTGTAAGGAGCAGAGTAGAATAACACATTTTTTAAAAATTCTATCTATTTATTTGAGAGAGAGACAGAGAGAGTGCGAGCATGAGTATGCGGGGGGCAGCAGGGAGAGGGACAAGCAGACTCCCCACTGAAGCCAGAGGTAGGACTCCATCCCTGGACCCTCAGAGCATGACCTGAGCCAACATCAGACGCTTAACCCACTGAGCCACCCAGGGGATCCAGAACAGCACACTTTTAAAAGATTTTCATTATAAGTTATTTGTGAAATTTCTGGTGCTTTAAGGGGCCGGCATCATTCATACAACAATGAACTAGTGACTTGCATGAATGAGGAACAATGAAACTGTGTGAGAATATAAACTTCAATACTGTGTGTGTGTGTGTGTGTGTGTGTGTGTGTGTGTGAGAGAGAGAGAGAGAGAGAGAGAGAGAGAGACAGACAGACAGACAGACAGAGACGGAGACAGAGACACAGAGACAGAGACAGACAGAGAGAAAGTGAGCATTTGGCTCCCCTGCTTTGCCTCCAAGCACTCCTGTTAAGTAAGAAGTGAAACAGAAGACAAACTGTATCTTACGGGGGAGGCGGGAAGGAAGTGAAGACGGAGGATGAGCTCAGGAAGTGGAAAGGCCTGGAAGGTAGAGCTCTGTATCTCCAGTGCCCTCCCATCCTCACCTCTGGGGGTCACTGAAAGAACAGACGCCAACAAGCACAGATTCCTGGACTTGCTACCACGTGGAGCCCCAGATGGGAGCCAAGTGGGACTAGGATGACAGCAAGAAAGCCAGCAGGACTGGGGTGCAGTGAGCAAGGAGAAAGGGGTTCCATATGAGGTCAGAGAGCCTAGGGTGTGAGCGGCAGATCCCAGGGCCAGGGGAGCTGGGCAGGGGTGAGACAGCAGCCCCAGCAGAGAGGACAGATCTCGCCTGACAACAGCAGCGATGCAGAAACTCAGCAACAGTAGTTAGAGACTAGAACCTCGCCCTGGCGAGTCACAGAGTTTCTCTTTTTAAGTGCTTCAAGAAACTGTGGAAGTACCATCCTCTTGGGATTACTTATACAGTTAAGTATTTTTTCCCAGCCCACTGAAGGACCCCAAACCATCCGCATTGATATTTAAGCCAAAGTAGAACAGCGCCACCAGGTGGCGCCAAGGTGAAACCAGGATGGGATGGATGTGGCTCATCCCTCAGAGGACACCGGACCTCCCACCACAGGTTACTGCTGCACTGGCGTCACCTCCCTGGTTTCACTACGTCACAGTAATGTGACCCTGTGTTTCAGGCCACTGAAATTTCTGGACCCCAGGAACAGTCAAGTTTTACCATATTAACTTAGTTTTAAGTTTAACGTTCATTCATCGGATTTTCCTTATTTTTTTTAAAGAATTTATTTATTTTAGAGACAGAAAGCACGAGCAGCGGGAGGGGTAGAGGAAGGGGGCAAATCTCAAGCAGCCTCCCTGCTGGGTGTGGAGCCTGATGTGAGGCTCGATCGCACAACCCTGAGATCACTAACTGAGCTGAAATCAAGTCGGACACTTAACCAACTAAGCCACCCGGGAGCCCTCATTCATTTGATTTCCTTAAACTGAAGCACACCTACCTAAATTCTCATTCTTCTAGCTAAAGAGTCAATTTTGGAACTAAAAGATTATGTTCTTGCAGAGTTTCAATTAATGATGGTTGGTAAGATGGGGGGGGGGGTCAGGTCAAAAGCCAGAAATGGTTTATTTGCAAGGGTCATACATACAGTTCTTAAATCTTCAGGTTAATATCCACGTGTCCACTAGAGAAGAACATGATATATCTTTTTCATAACACTCACAGCAGACTCATATATTATGATATATAAGCTTTCTTCTAAAAGCAACAGTGCAAGGATGGATATATATATATATATATATATATGTCAATTTTCCACTCTCAAGTCCTGAATGTTCCCAGACCTGAAAATGTAAATGTCAAGCCAGAAGCTAATTTCTTTTAAAAAATATGCATGTTGTATAGGCAGCTCTCACATCGCAGAGATCTCATGTTCTCCCTTTCCACACCCACGACTGTGAGCTCTGTAACTGTACAATACACCCCTTCAAAGACACACACCGACGATGCCAAAAGCTCCTTCCTTCTCATCACAGACACGCTCCGTGTTTGGTTATCTTCAGGTTACTTGAGGCAACTGGCCTTGTGTTTCACTGTCTTCTTTTTAATTTATTCTCCAATAAAGTAAAGTAAAGGCATCAGTACTTTGATACTGATCTTCTAACATCCTATTCTGGCTTTGAGTTTCTGCTTCCAAAACTGACTGGGATAAACACACATGATCCCTTGTTTTTCTGGGTTTCTATGAGGGGAAGAGAAACGCTGGTAACAAGTAATCCATGTCCCCAGACACTATAATGCTAAAACTATACATGATTTACCCTGGGATGCATTGGGACACAGTTTTCTAAGGCAGTTAAATGAAATGATTTTCATGTTTTAACTTGATTTAATGGCGCACATTAAAATCCTATGGAGTTAATTACATAAAATGAGCACAATTAGCCACAGAAAGATATTGCATGTGATTACTGTGTTGGGCTAAGCCCTAGGTCCCTGGTGGGGGGGGGGGATGCTAAGTGACCCACCTGCTGGGGGAAAACATCTAGGACTTACTTATAATCCTGGAGCAGAACTGTGATGACTTCACAAATCACAGAATAAAGTCACTGTACAAGATCTTAGATGAACTTTCTAAACACCCACTGAATAAATGAAAGTTAAAACAAGATACTTTTTTTTTAATCTATTATACATGAAATTAACCCCTGAAAAAAAAGCCCTGCTTATTTGGTAATCCAAAACCCATCAAGTTCCCAGTCAAAAATCCCACCTAGTAACAGAGCACTAAAATAGAAACTGACAGAAACGATGGTAGAATGAGACAGTTCAACAGTAATATCAGAGACCTCAATAGCCCACTTTCCTATGAATAGAAGTGTTAGGACAAGATCAACAAGGAAAGAGAAGACTTGAACACCATGATGAATGAGTTATGCCTAACTGACATCTATAGGCTACTCTATCCAATGGCAACAGGATATACATTATCCTCAAATACACCCTGAACATCTCCAGGAGAGACCACATGTGAAACCACAAAACAAACCTCGATTCAGTTTAAACTACTGAAACAATACAATGTATGTTCTCTAACCACAACAGGATGAAATTAGAAACAAGAAATCAGTAACAAGAAAAATAATCTGAGAAACTCACAAGTATGTATAAATTAAGCAAAACACTCCTAAAGAACGAATCAAAGCGATCAGAAGGGAAATTAGGAAATACTTTCAGATGAATAAAAATGAAGACACGACATATGAAAAACATATGGAATGCAGCTAAAACTGCTAGAGAAGATTTTATGGCTGTCAATGCCTATATTAAGAAAAAAGACATAACAAAACCTAATCTTCCACCATGATGCTGGAAAAAGAACAAACTAAACCCCAAACAAGCAGAAGGAAGAATATAATGAAGAGAATGATGGAATTTAATGATATAAAGAATAAAAAAAATACAGAAGAGTCAATGAGGGGCATGGGTTTCAGGCAGTTAAGTGTCTGCCTTTGGCTCAGGTCATGATCTCAGGGTCCAGGATCAAACCCCTTGTCAGGTTCCTTGCTCAGAGGGGAATCTACTTCTCCCTCTGGGCCTCCCTCTATTTGCACTCTCTCCCTCAAATAAATAAATAAATAAAATCTTTAAAAAAATTCAGTGAAACCAAAAGCTGTTTCTTTGAAGAGGCCAGTAACATTGACAAACCTTTAGCTGGAGAGGAAGAAAAGGAGAGAAAACTCAAATTACTAAAATCAGAAATGAAAAAGAACTCATTATGACTAAACTTATGGGGGAAGTGGGGGTTTTAAAGGAATACTATGAACATCTGTATACCAATAAATTAGATAATTGAGGATGAAATGGAAAAATTCCTAGAAAGACAAAAACCACTGGAACTGTGTAAAGAAGAAATTGACCATCTGAACAGAACTATAATGAATAAAGAGATCAAATTAGTAAAAACAAAGAAACCAAAAACCGAAAAACTACCCATAGGGAAAAGCGCAGGTTCATATATCTTCATTGCTGCATTCTACAAAACATTTAAAGAATCAATGCAATTATTCACAAATTCTTTCAGAAACAGGAGGAAAACCTGCCAACTCCTTTTATGAGACCAGCATTAATTTCCCTGATAGCAAATTTAGACAAAGACATCACAAGGAAGAAAACTACAGACCAATACTTCTTGTAAAAGTGAGTGCAGAACGACTCAACCAAAAAACTAGGAAACAATATAGCTACATATATAAAAATCATTATACATCATTGCCAGGTGGGATTTAACACAGGAATGCAAGGGTAGTTTAATACCCAAAAGTAAGAAATATAATAATACACCGAATCAAGAGAATAAAGACAAAAACTGCACTATCATCTCAAAGATGCAAAGAAATTCACAAAATTCAACACCTTTTCATGATAAAAGCACTCAGTAAACAATAAATTAAAGGACACTTCATCACTCTGATAAGGGCAACTATGAAATCCTAGAGCTAATATCACACTTACTGGTGAAAGATTGGATGCTCTCCTGCTAAGACCAGAAACAAAACATGGATATCTGTCTTCACCACTTACATTTAACGAGATACTGCAGGCTCTAGCCAAGGCAACGAGGCAAGAAAAAGAACTGAAAAGCATCCAGGTGGGGAAGGGAAAGGTAAAATTTCTCTGTTCACAGACGACATGAGCTTATATATGTAGAAAACCTTAAGAAATCAACTACAAAAACCTAGATAACTATTTAGATAAGTAAACTGAGAGATAGTTGATGTCATGTATAGAAAGGCTGAATAATGTCAACATGTCAGTTCCTCCCAACATGATCTATACATTCAGTGTAATCCAAATAATAATCCCAGCAAGTTATATTGCAGATATAAACAAACTAATTCTAAAGTTTACATAGAAAGGCAAAAGACCCAATACAGCCAACATGCTAATGAAGAAGAACACTAATGTACTTCAGGACTTATTTTTAAAGCTACAGCAATGAAGATATGAGGGTGTTGGCAAAAGAAAAACCAAACAGATCAATGGAGCAGAAGAGTGAGTCCAGGAATAAAGACACAGTCAACTAATTTTTGACAAAGGAGCAAAAGCAATACAATGGAACAAAGATAGATTTTACATCAAATGGTGCTGGAAAAGCTGGATGTCCACATGCAAAAAACTTGAATCTAGACACAGACTTTACACTCTTCACACAGCTAATGCAAAATGAATCACAGATCTAAATTTAAAATGAAAACCACAGAATTCTTGGAAGATAACAGGGTGCCTGGGTGGCTTAGTCGGCTGAGCGTCCAACTCTTGATTTTGGGTCAGGTCATGATCTCGGGGTCATGGGATTGAGCTCTGTGTCAGCTGTGGAGCCTGCTTGGGCTTCTTTCTCTCTCTCTCTGCCCCTCCCCCACTCATGTGTGTGCATTCTCATTCTCTCTCTCAAAAAAAATAAAAACAAAAACAAAAAACCAACAACAACAAAAACAAACTCTTAGAAGGTAACATGAAAGAAAACCTACATGACTTGGGTATGGCAATGACTTTCTAGATACCAACAGCACAATCCAAACAGCAAAGAAAGGCACAATCCATGATAAAAATAATCAATAAGCTGGACCTCATTAAAATTAAAAATCTCTCTGTTAAAAACAGTATCAGGAGAATTAGAAGACAAGCCACACAGTGGGAGAAAATACTTACTAAAGATAATCTGTTACCTGTTATTCAAAACATACAAAGAACTCCTAAAAACTCAACAATAAAAAAAACAAGCAACCGTATTAAAAAATGGGCAGGGGACCTTCACAGACACCTCACCAAAGAAGACTTATAGATGGTAAATAAGCACATGAGAAGATGCTCCACATTATACATCATCAGGGAAATGTCAATTAAAGCCACAATGAGACACCACTACATACCAATTAGAATGGCCAAAATCCAGAACGCTGACAACACCAAAGGCTGGTGAGGATGTAGAGCAACAGGAATTCTCATTCATTGCTCATGGGAGTTAAAAAGTCCACTCCCTTTTAGGGCAGGGAAAATATTCTGTATAATATTATAATGGTGGATATATGTCATTATAAATTTGTCTGATCCCGGGGAATGCACAACATCAAGAGTGAACTCTAATGTAAATTACAGACTTCGGGTGATTATGGATTGCAAAAAGAGGCTCATCAACTGTAAAAGGTACCATTTTGTTGCATGATCGTGATAAGGGGAAAGGCTTTCTGTGTGTGAGGGAAAACGGTGAATGGGAAATCTCTGCCTCTTGCTCAATTTTGCTGTGAACCTAAAACTTCTCCAAAAAAAAAAATTCTTTTGGAAATAAAAACTCTTAGAACTAATAAGTGAGTTCAGCAAGTGTGCAGGAAACAGGCTCTCTAGATAAAAGTGAATTGTATTTTTTGACTGTGCAATACATAATCAAAAAATGAAATTAAGAAAACAATTCCACTTACAAAAGCATAGAAAAGAATACAATTCTTAATAACTTCGCTATCGATTGTATTCAACTTATTTCTAAATAAGTTGAATAGGGGCGCCTGGGTGGCTCAGTGGGTTAAGCCGCTGCCTTCAGCTCAGGTCATGATCTCAGGGTCCTGGGATCGAGTCCTGCATCGGGCTCTCTGCTCAGCAGGGAGCCTGCTTCCCTCTCTCTCTCTCTCTGCCTGCCTCTCCGTCTACTTGTGATCTCTCTCTGTCAAATAAATAAATAAAATCTTTAAAATAAATAAATAAATAAATAAATAAATAAGTTGAATAAAATCGATAGCAAAGTTATACTCTGGAAACTACAAAGCATTGTTGAAAGAAATTAAAGATCAAAATGGAAAGACAGCCCATGTTCCTAGAGCAGAAAAGTTAATACTGTTGAACGGCGATACTCCCCACATGGATCTACATATTCAGTGCAATTCTATCGTCCCTGTGGACTTTGTGATAGAGACAAACAAATTTTAAATTCCTATGGAACTGCAAGAGACCCATATCTCAAAATAATCTCCAAAAAGAAAAACAGAACAGGAGCCATCACACCTAATGATTTTAGCAGTTACTACAAAGAAACAGTAATCAAGATACTGTGGGACTGGTGTAAGATACCCTTATCAATCAGGAAAACAGAACTGAGTGTCCAGGTATAAATCCACACAACCACAGTTAACGATTTTCAACTAGTGTGCCAAAACCATCCAAAAGAGAAAGAACAGTCTTTTTAACAAAGAGTACTGGGACAACTGGATATCCACATGAAAAAGAAGGGCTGGACCCTTACCCCGTTCATGTATAAAAATTAACTCAAAATAGATCAAAGACCTAAATATAAGAAATACAGAAGAAGACAAAGGGATACATCTTCATGACCTTGGATCTGGCACTGGGTCCTTAGATACGACATCGAAAACGTCAGCAACAAAAGACAAAACATAAACTGGTTGAAACTTGAAAACATTATGCTAAGAAAGAAGCTGATCGTAGAATATGACATACTATGTGATTCGATTTAGTCTTTTTTTTTTTATTTTTTTAAACTTTTTTTCTGTTTATTTGAGAGAGCGAGAAAGCACACAAGTTGGGGGTGGGGGGGCAGGGGGTGGGGGGGGGCAGAGGGTGAAGCAGGCTCCCCGCTGAGCAGGGAGCCAGATGCAGGGTTCCATCCCAGGACCCAGGCATCATGACTTGAGCCGAAGACAGACACTGAGGCACACGGGTGCCCCGTGATTCCATTTAAATGAAACTTCCAGAATAGGCAAATCTATAGAGAGAGAAAGTAGACCAGCAGTTTCTTAAAGCTCAGCGGAATGTGAGGTAAAAGTTAAAGTGTGTGGTGTTCCTCTCTGAGGCCATGAAGATGATCCAAAGTGGACTTGGGCTGACAGCTTCACTTGCCTGTGAATGTACCAAAACCCCCTGAGTGGTGACCTGTACAATATGTGAATTATAGCCCCCCAAAATAGATTAAAACACCTGTTAAAAACAGATGTTTCAAGAAACAAAATAAAAATTAACTGTGATCAATATGCTCAGGATTTAAGAAACTGTGAGATTTATATACATTATATAAAGATTATATTATAAGAAAGAAATAAAGAACAGGAAAAAAAGATGGGTTAGCTGGGCGACTCTGGGTTAAAGCCTCTGCCTTCAGCTCAGGTCATGATCCCAGAGCCCTGGGATACAGCCCTGTGGCAGGCTCGGGAGGGAGCCTGCTTCCCTTCCTCTCTCTCTCTGCCTGCCTCTCTGCCTACTTGTGATCTCTGTCTGTCAGATAAATAAATATTTATAAATAAAATAAATAAATAAATAAAATAAATATTTTTTAAATATTTTTTAAAATAAATAAGTAAAATATTTTATAAAATATTTTTTAAAAAGAACAGAAAAAAAAGTTTCAGAAAATAAAATGAATCAATAAAGTGAAAAATAAATCAAAGGAACACCTCTAGAATCTTGAGCAAAACATGGAGTGGGAAACATGAACAAAAAGAAGAGAGACATGAATCAATCCAGGAGATCCAATTTAATAGGAGTCATAAAGTGAAAGAATACAGAAAATAGAGAGGAGAAAAGAAAAAAAAAAGTGGAACATTTTCCCCAGAGCTAAAGCCCACAAATCCTGATTAACAGCTCCATAGAATTCCTAGCACAAGCAATTTAAACAAATAAACAAACGGAACGAAACCTAAAAGACAAAATCTATAAATCAATATAGCCTTATAAAATGTCCGGCTAAGGATCCTAAAAAGCTCAGAAGCTTCCAGAGAAAGAGAGGGGGGAAAAAGTTAATTCAAAGCAAGAAAGATCATACTAGTATTGAATGACAGGGGAGAAAAAATGGACACATTCCTTCAAAGTTTGTAGATAAATTACTTTCTAACTGAAATCCTATATCCAAATACTTGTAAAGGTAAAATCAGAAAAAAAGATTTTTTTCAGACATGCAAAATCTCTTTTCTTTCTGGCATCTCCGTCCTGATCTGTGACTTTGCTGTGAGGAGCTTCTGCGGGGATCTGCTCAGGAATTAGTCTGCACTTCTAATCTGAGAGCACTTCTGTCTTCAATTCTGAGTAATTCTTGGCTGTCTTCTCTTTAAACACTGCTCTCCTCTTCTTCCTTTTTCTTCTGGAACTCTTGTTAATTGGTGAATTTTCTTTTCTTAATCTTTTCTCCTTGTCTTTTACTACTACCTCTAGTTCTTAAGAATTGCTTTGCGTGGCTTTTGTGTGGATTCTTCAGGACTATCTTTGTATGACTAATCACTACCTTCAAATGCATCCAGTCTAGAGATTTTCTCATCTGTTGCATTTATTTCACTGACAGAAGTGTTCCTTTGTAAGATTTGTAATAAGATATCTACTTATTCTTGTTTTATTTCCGCCATAAATTCTTGCGCTTTTAAAATGGAAGTTCTGTCATCATTTATCCCTGCAGAGATATCCTTAAATTTATTTTAAAGTCTTTGTCTTTCTGCTTTAAAAAATCAACTTCATAGGCTGTGAATTCATATCCTCATTGCCGTCATTGTTATCTGTTTTGTTTTACCGTCAGATTTCTCCATTTATTTTGCAGTTTTGACGGGCACACTAATTTTGGAAGGGAGGGGTTTTCCTTTTTTTTTTTTTTTTTTTTTTTTTTTTAATTTTTGCGGTTTTTTCCATCTCTCTTCTTTCCTGTATTTCAGTGAGATGCTCTGTGACTGCTCTTTGGCCTTTAATCCACCATCAGGTCTCATGATGGCATTTCAGGGTTCCTACTTCATTGTCGGATAAACACCATAGCTAGCGGTGTGGTTTGATTCAGCTCCTAGTCAGGAGCTGAGTATTCATCTGCCCCTTTCCCCCCAGATGCCTGACCCCATGATTTCTGATACAGCTCTTGGCAGGAACTTCACTGCCTTGTTTTTCCTTTCACGGGCGATAGGGTTAGGGGTGAACTTCCCCCATCCCAGTCTCTGGCCTCCCCTGCTCCAGCTTTACTGAGCTATGACTGACATATAATGGGGTTTAATTTAACGTCCACCATGTGTTAATTTGATACAGTTACATGTTGGGATGTGATCACCAGGCAGCGTTACATAATTCCATCTCATTACGTAATTACCACCTCATTTCTCTCTTGCGGTGAGAACACTGCAAGATCTACTCTCTTAGCAACTCCCACGGATTTAATGCATGTTCTTAACTGCAGCCACAATGATGTGGATCCCATCCAGAACTTATTCACCTTCTAACTCCTCTCTGATCAACATCTCCCCATGTTCTCCACCTCACTGGTCACCACCATGTTACTCTGTTTCTATGAGTTCAGCTTTTTTGAGATTCCACATGGAAGTGATATGATACAGTATTTCTCTTTCTCTGACTTAGCTCACTTAGCATAATGCTCTCAAGGTGCAGCCATGCTGTCAAAAATGGCACGATTTCCTTCTCTTTCTTGGCTGAATAATGTTCCATTGTGCATATACATATATTTGTGTGTGTGTGTGTGTGTGTATACATGCACATATATGTATATGTATACATACACACATGCACACTGTATCTTCTTTACCTAGTCTCTGGCTTTCAGCCTTGTCCTTGTGCTCTGCTGGGGCCAGACATAGAAGGAACTGCTCTGGGGTGGTTTGCTTGCAAATCAAACACAGGTCACAGTCGAGCCCACTGGTTGCTCTAAGATTGGCTGGCCCAGGGAGGGTTGGCCCCTCCAGAGCCAGAAAGGTTTTTTTTTTTTAAGTGTCAAAGTACCATAAACGACATAAAATAAAACCATGATTAATAGAGGAAGTGTTTCAAAGCACAGGGGCACAGATGCATCTTGACCAAAACAGTTGTTTCCAGATTTATCAACTTTAGATTATATCGTTCCCTCAGTTTGAAAGATCAGTAACTTATTTAGAGCTCCCCTTTCTTCCCTTCTTTCAATGTCATAAATAATAATAATATATACATACACACGCATAAGGTATATGTTAATAAGATGATATATATATACTTAATATACATAACACATATACATTATATATATATATATAAATAATGATTTCCTTATTAATTCTAAACCATATTCTTAAATTTATATTTCTCCTGTCGGTTTCCAGCACATCTTGATTTCTGACATGTGGGATGTGGACATCGGACCCGCACCCTTTGCTCCCTCTTGCACACGCCACCTCTGCCCGCTCACACCTTCACTAGTGCAGTATCAGGTCTAGTGATGTCTACATTCTGACCTGCAGCCCTCTCTCTCCAGCTCTGACGACACACTGCTGCTGAATTCTGAGAATAAATATAGGGAAAAAACCTCGATGGCAGCAGTGTACACATTAGTACTTGGTTCATGGCCAAGAAGTGTATGTAATACACTTTGCTTCTTGGTGGGGCTCAATGTCATAAATCCTGAGGCATGTGGAAGAAAATGTTTCCAGTTTTAGATCAAAAGAATGCTCATTTCCTTCCTACCTCCCTCCCCTTTTACCTTTAATCTACTGCTTAAAGTCATGCTCTAGTCTAATTTGTTTCTTCTAGACCACAGCTGTCTTACACAGTTTTCTTTTGTGTTTTTCCTCAAGTTTCTAACCTGCCTTGCTTTCCCTTATGTTATCCGCCTTTATGTGAGCTTCATTTCCCTCCAAACTTCCAGACACGCTTTTTCTGACAAGTCAAACCCCACACACTTCAGAATTGTCTCTCACAGACTTCATCCCCCTTCTTCAACCCTGAAGCTGGCTGTTCCCATTTCTTCTTTTCTCCTTGCTTCCTCCCTTACTTGACTGGACTGAGTTTCTAAGATTGAGTGGATCTGCGAGTCCCACCCCTAATCTCTTCAGAGAGACTTCCCTGTGGTTGAATATTCTCATCTCTTGATCATTCTAAGATTTTAGCAAAAGGCTGGACAGCCACACCTTTGGCTTTTCTCTAGAGCACTCTTTCCTCTTAGCAAATCTCAACCTTCAATGTTTGCTTGGCAATTTCCTCTGCTAAATATCCAAGGTCGCTGCTTACGAATTCTGCTTTCTGCACAAGAGCAGGACAAACCTTTCTGCCACAGGCATCTCCTTTCCTCCAGTTTCCAGGAACTTCCAAAAACATGTTCCTTATCTCCTCCTGAGCCTTGGCCGGCCACACCTTTAGCATTCACACTGCTGCTAACAATCTATTCAGTACGATTTAGGCATTCTGGAAAGGTTCTAGAAACGTAGTTAGGTTTTCGCCATGTTCCTCACTTTCTTCTATGCCTGCATGATACACTGCCCTAGCATGAATGTCCCTATCTGTACTAACAGTCCGTTCCAAGGCAATCTAGGCTTTTCCAGCTGGGTTCCTCAATAACCCTCTGCCCTTTTTCCACGCTCAATTCTGAAACCATTCCACATTTCTAGTGTGTTCCAATAGCACCTTACTTCCAGATGCCAAAAGCTACACTTGTTTTCTATTGTTACCCCAACCACCCCAAACCATCATTCAGTTCTGTGGGTCGAGGCCAAAGGGGTTTCACTGGGCTGAAGTCAGTGGAAAGGAGAGCTGCGTTCCTTTCTGGTGGCTCAAGGGAGGAAATCGGGTCCTTCTGCCTTTCCCAGCTTTTAGAAGCTTTTTTTCCCAGTCTTCGCACATAGTCCCTGACATGTCAGAACCAGCAACAGGATGTCAAGTACTTCTCACGTTGCCGTCTCTCTCTGATCCAGCTGGGACAGATTCTCTACTCTTAATGATTCATGTGATTAGACTGAGCCTGCAGCTGTGAGGCCAGGGAAATCCGTGCAGCCAAAATACGATGGTGGGGCAGGCAGAGGACGGACATTTCCACTCCAAAAGGGAGAAATAGGAAGGAAGGAGTGACAGGTCCTAAGGAAATCTAAAACCTAGCAAAGCAAATTCCAGGAAACCTTAAGGCTCAAGAATAATCCTCTTCAGTTCCAGGCCCCATCTTCTAGAGCCCTGGGGTGGCAGTTCTGCCTTCTGGATCTACTGAGGCAGTTTTGCCAGGCAGGGGTCCCACACCTGTATCTCTGCTTCATGGCCCTGCTGGTGAGTCTCTGAGGCTCCATCCCCAAGGCTCCAGGCAGTAGCAGCCTGGCCTGTTGAAACCACCAGGGAAGCCCTGCTCTTTGAAACAGTGGTAGAGGCAGCCTTGCCCCCAGGCCTCTGGTGAGAATGGCAGCCCTGATGATCTCTAGATCACCTTTCCAGTCACGTTTGCAGCTGAAGAGCTCTACTGTTCCATCCTGTTCCCTTTGGTTCAAACCGGAAGTGCCTGTGCTGAAACAACGCCCTCTCCGCTCCTAGTCCCTGTCTGACACCTTGAGGAATCTCTTTACATAGTGATTATCCAACCGCACCCCAGGTTTTCCCTCCAGAACCAACTTCCTCTTTTTTTATAGTATGGCTAGGTTAAAAAGTTTCCCAGTCTTCAAGCTCTGGTTCCATCGGGCTTCAGGATCCCTTCAGTGCATCCCTCTCCTCACATTTTATTGCAGTTGGGAAGGAAGCCCAATACCTTGCTTAGAGATTTCCTTTAAATACTAACGTCCAACTGACAGCCAACCAACCAATCTCACTGCTTGCAAGCTGTCCTCCACAAAACAGAGAATAACTCAGACAAGTGTTCTACTACTTTAGGACAAGGATCAGCAATAATCTCTTCCTCATTTCTACTGAGACTTTGCCAGAACTCTTGCAATGCTACCAACATTCTCTGTTACTGTCTATGCACTGCCTAGGAAGAAGGAAGAAGGAGACTTTCTGTGTAGCTCTCCTCTCTCCAATCTGTGATCTCACCAGAATCACCTCTAACAGCCAACTTTCTACCAAAAGGCCCTTCATGGAAATCCAGGCTTCCTCCAACATGTACCTCAAGATGCCTCCAGCCTCTACCCATTACCCAGTTCCAAAGCCACTCCCACAATTTTAGGCATTTGTGACACTAGCAGCCCATCGCTCAGTGCCAGATCAACATTAATCAGGGTCAAAGAGCTAACAGGTTGTGTATATATAAATAGATTCATTATAAGGAATTGGCTTATTCAATTACAGAGGCCAACAAGTTCCAAGATGTGTGGTCAGCAAGTTGGAGACCCAGGAGAGCCAACAATGTGGTTCTAGTCTGCATTGAAAGGCCTGAGAACCAGGACAGGCATTGGTGTAATTCTAGTCTAAAGGCTGGCAGAGTTGAGACCCAGGAAGAGCTGATGTTTCCGGTCAAGTCTAAAGAGAGAAAAGAGCTGATGTCTCAGTCCAAAGGCTGTAAGGCAGGAAGAATTCTTTTACTTTGGGAGGAGGCTTTTGGTTGACTTCAGGCCATCAAATGACTGGACGAGGTCTGCCCCTGTCAGAAATGGCAGTCTGCTTAACTCAGTCAACTGGTTCAGAAACACATCATCAAAAACACATTCAAAGACACACCCAGAATGTTTGACCAAAGTCTTCGCACCTTGTGGCCCAGTCAGACTGACACATAAAACCAACCATCTCCAGGGACACTAAAGAACTGAATAAAGGAGAGACATATTGTGTTCACGGATTAGAGGACTATCATAAATCTGTTGACTTCTCCCCCAAAATAATCTTAAAAATCAAGACACGTTAAATGAAAATTTCAAGAGTTTCCATGGAACCTGACAAGAGGATCCTAAAATTGACGAAAGAACAATGGGAGAGTTTATTGACATGATTAAGAAGAAGACCAAAGGGGCACACGGGTGGCTCGGTGGGTTAAGCCTTTGCCTTCGGCTCAGATCATGATCTCAGAGTCCTGGGATCGGGCCCCACATCGGGCTCTCTGCTCAGCGGGGAGCCTGCTTCTCCCTCTCTCTCTGCTTGCCTCTCTGCCTACTTGTGATCTCTCTCTGTCAAATAAGTAAATAAAATCTTAAAAAAAAGAAGAAGAAGAAGAAGAAGAAGAAGACCAAAGAGGGAATGGGGATTACTCAGATGAGAATTTTAACAAATTCTAGAGTAACAAAAGCTGGAGTAATTAAGGGTGGGGGGGACCAAGGTACAGGAGAAGGTACAGAGAAGAACTGAAAAAAAAAAAAGGCATTACAGTCAATGGGACTTTTGAGTAAATGGTGCTAGGAATATCCATACTCAGGAAAAAAAAAAAGCAGAGTTAGATACCTATTTCACATCACGCAAAAGATGAATTTTAGGCCTTAAAGAACTAAATGTGAAAAGAGAGTCTCTACGTTTTTCAAAATGTGTAGAAGAGTATCTTCACAGCCAGGGTAATGTGTGTTGTGATTCATAAGAAATACATATTTGGTCGTTCAAATTATCAAAATATATTTGTCATATATATTTGTTCCTCATGTCCACAGTTCCTGGCTGATTTCCTGGGCAATAAGAGTGATGGGAACATCTGTTTTTGTAATATTTGGTTTGTCTTCAGTTCCTGGAATCTTTACAGAGCTATAAAGGTGAAGCGAGACTTTGTGTAACTGATAACAAACCCCTCTCTGCAACTGGGTTTTTGTTAATGAGATGACTTTTGGAAAGTTCCTAAGGCCGGGTGGAGGGGTTGCTGGTGACCAGGGAACCAACCAGGAACTTTCAGTCCCATCCCCTTATTTCCAAGGAGGGAAAAGAGGCTGGAGGTTGAAACAATCAGCAATGGCTCATGATTTAGTCAACCGTGCCCAGGTACCAAAAGCTGGGTTTAGGAGAGCTTCTAGGTTGGTGAACCAGAGTGTTTCCAAAGGAGCTCCTTTGTTCACAATCTCACCCTACGTATCTCTTCATCTGGCTGTAGATTCATATCCTTTAATATCCTTTGTAATAAACCAGTAACCTAGAGAGTAAAGAGTGAGCAACAATTTACCAAGGAGGACACCTGAATGGCCAATACACACACGAAAAGTAAGCAAGGAACTGCTAATTAAAACCATAACAAGATATCATCCATTTCATTAGCATGAGATTGGCAAATAATCCAAAGTCTTCAAGACCAACTGTTATCTAGGCTATAGAATAATGAACCCTAATACACTGCTATCCATTCCCAGTATAAATTTGTATAAACACTGTGGAGTTACTATTAGATAGTATCTAATTTGATATAGGTAATTCAATATTAGTCATTTGGTAATGTTTTTCGAGGTGAGTATGCTCATAACTTCTGACCTCAGAATTCCACTTTGCAGTACACACCCTGGAGAATCTCTCCTACATATGCACAAAGAAACAGACACAAAATGATTTCTCCAGTATGGTTTTCAGTAGTAAAATGCTGGTAATAGCTTAAATGTCTATCAACAGGAAAAGGATCAACGCAGAATATTATTCAGGTATTATGGAGCAGAATAGCAGATAAGAACATATCTACATATCAACATGAATACGTATATAAAACAGTTGAACAAAAAGGTTGTTGACCCCAAAGATACAGATGTAGTGAAAAGAAGGGTCATATGTACCCCAATGTTCATAGCAGCAATGTCCACAATTGCCAAACTCTGGAAAGACCCAAGATGCCCTTCAACAGATGAATAAAGAAGATATGGTCCATATATATAATGGAATATTACGCAGCCATCAGAAAGGGTGAATACCCAACTTCTGTATCAACATGGACGGGACTGGAGGAGATTATGCTGAGTGAAATAAATCAAGTAGAGGAAGTCAATTATCATATGGTTTCACTTTCTTGTGGAGCATAAGGAATAACATGGAGGACATTAGGAAAAGGAAAGGAAAAGTGAAATTGGGGGAAACAAACCATGAGACACTGTGGACTCTGAGAAACAAACAGGGTTTTGGAAGGGAGAGGAGTGGGGGGATGTGTGAGCCTGGTGGTGGGTATTAAGGAGGGCACATTCTCAAGGGATCCTTAAGACCCTTTAAAAGATTCTGTAACACTGAAACTATTTTCATAAAATACTAAGAAAGTGTTTTCACTCTTATTCCATCATAAAAGTATAACATAGTTTTCCATTGGCTGGTGACATGTGACATCACAATAACTGAATGCAGAAACAGATATGAGAATCCACTGACTCTCACGAAGCCAGACATAAAGAAGTTTACAAAATGTAAAACAATGTCATTCTTTTACTTCGGAAAATGCAGTTATTTTTCACAAAAATGTTATTTGTATTAATTATAATGAGTTCATTATAATTTAAAATAAGTTGATAAATATTTCTAAGATTTCTAACACTGTAATCTTGATAGTTATAATCCATACAAACAAAAATACTCACAGTCCTCAATAAATCTGAAGAATGCAAAAGGATTTTGAAACCAAACTGAGAACTGCTGGTGTAAGACTATATATAGGCAGACAAACATCAAGTTGAAGGTTCTGGTTACTCAGAATCAGTGGGGGAGGGGCACTGAACAAAGTGATGGGATCTGGGGGTAGGGACTCTAATGTACCAGCAACATTTTTTTCTTAACAGCAAAACAGAATTCAATAGCACTGAGTGTATTTTTGTATCTTTTGGTGTATTGAAATTAGTTCATAATGAAGAGAAATAGTCATAAGCATACTTAGACTGATAGAAGTAATTACCAGAAATACTAACAGCCACAATAGTTATGAAGTTTTCAGTAGGGTGTGGGGCTAGAGGTGGGCGAGCAAGTGTGGGACACGACTGCTCTTCATAGCAGGTCCTTTTGTGCTGTTTCATTTGATATTGTGCACACCCACCACATGTTCACAAAATAGAACCTTTAAAAAAAAAAGGAAAAAAGAAAAAGGAAAAACGACATGAACTATGCAAAACATACAGACGAGAGTAAAATCCAGAAGGAAATAAAGTAGAATCAAGGAGCAATTATGCTAGGATGTTGGGATTATGGATGAGTTTCCTTTCATTACCATATATTCTGTAACATGGCTGTATTGTCTATACGGCATAAAATTATTTTTAAAATCAGCACTGTATCAAAAAAGACGCTGAGGTATTCTCTTCTCCTGAGGAAGAAATTGATGATGGCTGTCATCTGGGTTCCTTTTATTCCTTTGGCTCTTTTTACATCATTGCCAACCTTTCATACCTTAAAGACTATAATCACAAACAGATTCTTTTTTTAACTTGTAACTGTAGGAGCCTCTCCTTAGAGATGCAATTAACTTCACGGAATAATACAAAATCGGTGCCGTGTCATCAGAGTACGTTAAGCACGATACCACGTCCTTCGGGGTTCTCTTACGACTGTGCTAAATCAAATATAATTTCTGATATAAATAACTTGATAATGATCCACACTGGAGGTTCAAATTAACTACTTATTGTATCCTTTATTATGTACCGTTTCCTCTGTGTCGGTGACGGCTGTTTGCTAGATAAAAGCGGAACACTGTATGAGGGGGTTCACGGTGCAGCTGTCCTGGCGCTCAGACTCATGGGCCCCACCGAGGCAGGCAAGGTGAACGTGAGCAGTGAATGCGCGTGGTGGACATGCGCACGTGTCAAGATGATGGAAGACCTTGACCAACACCTCTTCCCCAGTATTGTGAGAAGCATAGGTACCAGGAAAGGGTCTAAGAGGTTTCTGTTTTCCTTTGTCTTTAATATGGACCATCTAAAGAAAGACTTCTAGGGAACCATATAAACTAAGGGAAGGCAGTTTCATGGAGCTCCCCTCCCCACCACCGCCAAAAAAAAGGGTAGATGTAGAGGTTTTATCTGGACAAAACTTAAAAGGACCATTCCTATACCATGCTGAGGTTAGACTTAAAAAAAATTCCCATGCATGGAATCATAAGTAAAGAACTTATGAGGAAAAAATGGAACATTTCAGTGGGTAATCAGGGAGTATCTCATTTCCTAGGACTGTCGAAACAAATTAATAGAAACAAAGTGGCTTAAAACAGAAATGTATCCTTTCATGGTTCAAGAGGTAAGAAGTCCAAAATCAAGGTGTCTGCAAGGCTGGTTGCTTCTAGAGGCTCTGAAGGAGAGTCTCTCCTGGCTTGGCCACAGCTGGCAAGAGTTGGTTCTCCTTGGCTTGGAGCTGCATCTCTTTTAATTCCTTCCTTCTTCTCCATATAGCCTTCTTCTCTGCGTCTTCTCCTCTTCTTATAAGGACACCAGTCTTTGGATATAGGGGCCACCGCCAACCCAGGATGATTTCATCTGGAGATCTTTGTTTAACTGTGCCTGCAAAGACCATATTTCCATATAGGGTCACATTGTGAGATTCCAAGTGGACACAAGTTTGAGGGGTACGCCATTCAATCCACCATACGGGGCCAAGCAGAACAAAATATTAAAGGCACGTGCCACTGGATCTAATTCTTGCTGCCAGTAACGGAGAACTGATTAAGACGGGCCATTCGAGGAAACTCTACCCAGACTGCAGTGGAGGTTGTTTAATTTCTGAAACAACAACTAAGATGATTTCTGACTTATTCTGTCCACCCATCATCCATGCATCCATCCACCCATCCATCCATCCAAAGGTCTACTCATCAATATGACTCTTTAGCATCTGTATGTTTTCTCATGGTGCTGGAAACAAAGTACTTTTAATGGAAACCGAGGCTTTGTGGGAATTACTAAGTGTAAAGGAATACCATCCCATAATCCCTTGAATAAGCTGTAATGCCACTTTGCATCTGCAAACAGAATATAAAATGGGCAAGGGACCAGAGAGGCATTTAAAAGAGCAACTGTGAAATGTGCTATAGTTTTGCTATCGTCCAGCAAATTTATCGCTCGTGTGTGTATACAAAGACAGAAAGCCGGCCTGACTGACTGACTAGGTGGGTAGCTGGACACATGCTCTCAAACCCCCATTTTCTCTTTCTGGATAAGAAGATTATGTAGCACTCTCCAGCCCCCTTTGCAGTTAGGCTGGAAGCACGAGACTGAATTCTGACCAGTGTAGCCGGGTGGCAGTGATGTCGGTCACTCTGAGGTCCAGAAAAATATTCTCCCATACAGTTTCCCTTCCTGGAGATCACAGTGGCATGCAGTTCAACATGGAAAAAGTGCAGGTCCCCAAGGAACATGTAGGAGCAAGACCCAACAGGGCTGGGATTCACATCACATAGCACCAGGAGTGAGAAACAAACCTTTAACAGAGTAAGCCACCGAGATCTGGGCTTTGTTATTACCACAGCAGTGGCACTTACCTTGTGTCCCGTGACTGACCCTACAAGGTTAGCTCTGGCTAACGTCGCTGATGATGGCCATCACCAAAAAGAAAATCTCTACCTTCCTGAGCTGCTTGGATGGAAGTTACAGATGGATAAACCCTACAGAGATGGCTCACGTGTTCCTACCCATGGGAGGTTATTCACACCTTACAAGGTCTTGTTCGGCCAGCTCTCCTGCGGGCATTATGTATGATTGCTAAGAGTCTTCTCTGCTCACAGCTGCAGAATGCAGCTGAATTAATTTCTGGTGCCTTCTAAGTGGCAGACCCACACTTGGCTGCACTCGGATCCTTTTTCAGGTGGATCCCAGGACAGCATGCATCCCCCAGAATCTCCCGAGAACGATCATGTCTCCTTAGGTCCTCCTGGCCACGCACCACAGCCAACCCTGTCTGGCCCCCCACAGGCATCAAAGGACCACCATCAGGAGGCTCTCCACCCCGCCGAGGGCAGGCAGCACTCCCCAGCACCAAAACCACACAGAAAAGCCTGAAGGTTGATGCTTTGGTGTTGGCGCTGTGCTTGTGTTCTCTGCCACACTTCCTTTAGCTGAACTTCCCCTTCCATTAGTGCTGCCATCACACGTCTGTGACTCAGGACGCCTCGCTGTCCCCCGGGAAGCAGTGGCCTCCACCTGCCTTCTCACGGAGCCATTTCTATGGAACACTGACCACACACGAATGTTGCCTTTGTAAAGCCTCCCCAGCTTCCCCGGGATTGGGAGAGCTTCCTTCTCGGGCTCCCACAGCCCTCAGTTCACACCCTGTTTTCAGCATTTATCAACTTGTACTTCCACTTACCTGTCAGAAAGCCCATCTTCCCAACCGAACTGTGAACCCTCAGGAGCCGGGGATGTACTTATTTTCCTCATCCAGTGACTTTCTTCCTTAACTTGTGGAACACTCTGCTCTCTGGGTTCTTTCCATCACCGGCTGCTCCATGGTCCCCAGGGTCACTCCTTGGGACCTTCTCTAGTCTAACTCACGCTGCAGAACATTTCATCCCATCTGGAGCTTCAAAGATCTAGAAGCTGATGTCCCCCAAGCTGATATCTCTAATGCAGGCTTCTTCCCTGAGCGCTAAGTGCCATATTCAAAATATCCACCCACCTCCGATTAAATGTCTAATGGGTTTTTCCGAACACAGCCAAACTCCGACGTCCACCAGGAGTGGACTTGCTTACAACTGCTCCTCCCGTAATCTTCCCCATCTGACAACTGGAATGCTTTCCTTCCGTTTTCCCAGTCCTGAACCTTTGTCCTCCTTTTTTTGTTTGTTTGTTTTAAAGATTTTATTTATGTATTTGACAGTAGATCACAAGTAGGCAGAGAGACAGGCAGAGAGGAGGAAGCAGGCTCCCCGCGGAGCAGAGAGCCCGACGCGGGGCTGGATCCCAGGACCCTGAGATCATGACGTGAGCCGAAGGGAGAGGCTCAACCCACTGAGCCACCCAAGCACCCCTGAACCTTTGTCCTTATTGATGGCAGTCTTCCACACTCCACTTCTAACCTCTAAGAACAACTTGTGGGTGTCACTGTCCAGAATTGGGTCTAAGAGGTTTCTGTTTTCCTTTGTCTTTAATAGGACACTCCTCATCCCCTTCTGTTTGGATACCAGAACTGCCTCACAACAGACCTCCGGGAGAGAGCCAGAATAGTCCTCTTGAAACTGGAAACCAATCCCGTCATTTTCCCATTCAAATGCTCCCATGGCTTCCCATTATATTTCAAATAAAACATACAGTCCCTACCTTGGCCCGCACATGTTTGCATGACCTGACCCAGCTCATCTGCACTCTCATCCCTGCCACTCCCGCCAGACACAGGGGCTTCCTTCTGTTCTACAAACAAGCCATGCCCACTCCTGCTCTGGGACTTTGGCACAGAACAGAAATTTAAAACTCAGTGGAAGGATCATATAACATAAAGCTGAGGATCCCAGAAGGCAGAGTCAATGTAACAGGAGGTGGAAAATAGAAGAGAAAAGCAAAGATACTTAGAGGACCCGGGCCGGGATAGGAAACCCGACACTCAAATAAAGAAGTTCTAGAAAAGAAAAAGACAAGAGAAGAAATGATCTATGATACAATTCAAGAAAATTCAGTAGAATGGCAACACATGAGTTCCTGAGTGCTCAGTCTGATAGATGAAAATAAACCCACAGAGAGGCACACTGTTTTGAAAAACAGGAAATACTATAAGCTTCGGGAAAGGATGACAGCAAGAAGAGAAAAGAAAAGCTGCATGTTTCAATGTCTCAGAAATCACACTGGCTGTAGACTTCCCAACAGTGCTTTGGCAGCTAAAATGCAGAACAAGACCTTCACCAAAGGATCATTATTGCCAAACCCAGCCGAACGATCACGTAAGTATAAAACCAGATTAAAGACATGTACATAGGTACGAGATCTCAACATCGCCTTCCCAAGCACCCTTATGCCGTTTGCTTCTGGAGGACGTGTTCCACCAAAAAGAAGGGGAGGGGGCCTAAGAAAGGGGAAGGTACAAGAGGCAGGACGAGAGTACTGAAGGAGAGGGCAGCTGTGTGAGGCACAGCGGGCCAATGCTATGAGGTCTCTCTAAGATGATAAAATTTTTGGAATGCTGATGTGCCCTAAATGAGCAAAGTTTAAAACCTAAGCAAACAAACAAACAAAAAATACGATGGTTAACTTCAGGAAAACCCCAAGTTTGCTCAGGAAAGGAATGGTAATCATACATACAATTTCAAGAGTAAATAGGATTTAAATAAGAGAGGAATAACGATCTTCAAAAATTCTGATCTGAATGACTCAGGAGAATGGATGGCTGGGCAGGGTGCTTGGGGACAGCACACAACAGAGAGAAAAGACAGCTAAATTCTTACTTTTTATAAGGCCAAGTCAACAGATAATGCCCAAGGCGGAACACTCAGGAATGATGAATGCATGTACACTATTTAGAAATACAGAATTAAACACCAAGAGAGTCAGCTTAAAGAGCTGAAACAGACCGCCTTGAGGAATGGGAAAACAGATGAGGGAGGTTCAGTGGCTGCTATTTCTGACTACAAACCTGATGAAATTCATTGACTCGTGTGCATTCATACATGAAACGTACATTTTAAAAAGCAGGAAATAAGCAAGTGGCTTATCCTGGATGGAGCAGAAGTTTTAGGATTGGAGAGGGAGAAGGGTCATTCTGGCACTTGCTCTCCTGTGACTCTGCCAAGGGAGCCTTCTTCGGGTCCGGCTGTCATGTACTCCTTCACTGTATGCAGCCTGGAATCGAAAAGTAGGTCAAATGGGTCCGGAGGAGACCTGGGTCCTTTCTGAGTTCACACATGGGTGGTGACTTCTTTTCTCCAAAGAAACAATGAAACACACAAAACAGCATGAGACCATGGTCTTGTGAACATGAGAGGCTTTGACTGAGCCTCGCAGCATGACTGCGCATACACATGACTGGGGGAAAGTCCATCTACACCAGGAAAGCAGGTGGCACGCAGGAAGGGGATCATTTGGAACGAGAGAGGGATCCATATGGCTCTGGATCTTTAGGTGCAAGTGGTGTAAATTCCCAGCAAATTCTCACATACATACTGGCCTTTCTTCTCTGGTCCTGCCTCCGTTAACACAAATGACAGTCACAGGCTAGGAAAGCAACACATGGATATTCTATTCCTGTCCACATAGGCAGAAAACTGGCGGAGAAGTAAGATTTAGTTTGTCTTGTTCTCCCATCAGAGGTCAGACCTAAAAATGGCAGACTTTGAAAGCAATGTCCCTCAGGAGAGGAAGTGTTAAACCAATCCATCCGTCTTTCTCCTGGCCTCCCCCTCCAAGTTCCTCATTACAATTCCGGGAACTCTTTGGTTTTATGCATGATGCTGGAGGGCTTAGAATTATATAGTACCACATAGTATGCATGTGCGCGTGTGCGTGTGGGTGAGTGTGGGTGTGTGTGGCAGATAAATTACATGAAGGTCAACAACTAGTCAAATACCGGCAATTTCCTTATAGAACTTGATACTCTCATTGTATTCCCATGCCAGTCCTCTGAATTAGACTTAGGTTCGTTAATCCCATTTAAAGATAAAGAATGTGGGACGCCTGTGTGGCTCAGTCCCTTAAGCATTTGCCTCCGGCTCAGGGCATGATCCCAAGGTCCTGGGATCAAGTCCTGCATCGGGCTCTCTGCTCATCAGGGAGCCTGCTTCCCCCTTTGCTTGCCTCTCCCCACTGCTTGTGTTCTCTGTCTCTCTCTGACAAATACATAAAATCTTTAAAAAATAAGTAAATAAAGATGAAGAAAGATCCTTGGGGGAGTTAGCGCTTCATAACCAGCTTACCCAAGGGAATGGAAACAATCAACTGCCTGAAAGAACAGAGTTGTCCCAGAAGCAGTGAGCTCTAGGAGTCCACGGCCTGCAGCTCTATACTCAGATCCCGTGTGGGGGCAGTGCCATGTGGACCTGCAGGCATATTCTCCTTCTCAGCTGCTACCTGACGTCACCACAGATCTCCAGGAAGCAGGCACGTCATTTTCCTGTATCCAAACTAACAGTGAGAGCACAGGGCAGTGCTGTCGAGGGAGACATGTCCAAAGGATGCCTGCGGCTTGGTGGTGGCCTAGGGGACAGTGGTATGATTGATTGATTGATTGATTGATTTTTATTTATTTATTTTTTAGAACCCAGTAAGTGTAACAGTTGTTGTAAAAGATAATTTTGAGAATAGCATATTCCGTCTGGCTGAATCAGAGTTCAGAGGGAAAAGGACAGTGACGGCTGAGTACTATGTTTAATATCAACTATTTAATTTCTATTGTTTAATAGAATTTAAATAGCTCTCTAGAATTATTTGGCCAAAATCTCCTTGGCTAAGGAGCATGGCAGAAAAACAAACACTTCAAGAATAAAGGGAAAGAGAGGGAGGGAGAAATTTAGCAAGACTCAGAACTTAAAAATTATGGACAGCACAGGAGCTTGTGGAATAGTAAGAAGGGAAGGATTTTTTTTTTTCCAGATTGATCTCAATTACATTCTTTCCAATAAAAGAGAGGAACAAGGGTTTTGCCTGCTTGTCAGTGGAGTCTCCAAGCAGCACACGTGGTTTTCTGGCAGGGCAGGATCCGTGGATCTGGGTACTGGGGGCTCAGAGCAGTCCGTGTCCACGTCACTTTACTGTGCTCCACCCCCAGGCCTGGGTCTGCTGACTGCCCATCTGTTTCCCCTACAGACAGAGAGCCTCTCCACAAGGCTGGAATCACTGTTGCTGCCCATCCCAAGCACACCGCAACAAGAAATGATGAGTTTTGTTTTTTTTTTTAAAGATTTTATTTACTTATTTGACAGAGAGAGAGATCACGAGTAGACAGAGAGGCAGGCAGGGAGAGAGGGGGAAGCAGACGCTCTGCTGAGCAGAGAGCCTGATGTAGGGCTCGATCCCAGGACCCTGAGATCATCACCTGAGCTGAAGGCAGAGGCTTTTAACCCACTGAGCCACCCAGGCACCCGGAAATGATGAGTTTTTAAACTGAGTTGTAACTGACACAGAATGCTATTAACAGTTTCAGGTGTACAACCTGATTTGGTATCTGTGTATCCTGCGAAAAAACAGATCACCACAATAAGACTAGTTAGTATCCATCACCATACATAGTTACAATTTCTGTTTCTTGTGATGAGAACTGTTGAGTTATCCTTAGCAACTTGCATATACACACGACAGCATTATTAATCATAGTGACCATGCTGTACGTGACATCCCTTATTTACAGTTTCAAGTCCCTTTTTGATGCCCTTCACCCATTTTGCCCACCATCCCAGTCCCACAGCCCTGCCTTTGACAATCACAGATCTACACTGCTTATCTATGAGTTTGGTTTGATTCTACATGTTAAGTGAGAGCATGTAAGTGAGATTACACACTATCTGTCTTATTTCACCTAGCATAAAACCCGCAAGGTACAACTATGTTGTCACAATGGCAGAAGATTTCCTTCTTTATTAGGGCTAAGCAACATTCCAATGCACACATATGCCACAACTCCTCTATCCATTCGTCCATCAGTGGACACTTAAGTTGCTTCCATGTCTTGACTACTACAGATAACGCTGCTGTGAACATGGAGGTGCAGATATCTTTTTGCATTAGTGTTTCCTTTTTTTTTTTTTTTAACATATAATGAATTATTTCTTTCAGGGATACAGGTCTGTGAATCATCAGTCTTACACAATTCACAGCGCTCACCATAGCACATACCCTCCCCAGAGTCTATCCCCCAGCCACCCCATCCCTTCCTTCCTCCTTCCCTCCAGCAACTCTCAGTTTGTTTCCTGTGATTAGGAGTCTCTTATGATATGTCTCCCTCTCTGGTTTCATCTTGTTTCATTTTTCCCTCCCTTCCCTTATGATCTTCTGTCTCATTTCTCAAATTCTTCATATCAGTGAGATCATATGATAATTGCCTTTCTCTGATTGACTTATATCATTTAGCATAACACTCTCTAGTTCCATCCATGTCATTGCAAATGGCAAGATTTTGTGGGTTTTTCGATGGCTGCACAGTATTCCATTGCGTGTGTGTGTGTGTGTGTGTGTGTGTGTGTGTGTGTGTATCTCACATTTTCTTTATCCTTTCATCTGTTGATGGGCATCTAGGCTCTTCCCATAGTTTGGCTATTGTGGACATTGTCGTTATAAACATTTGGGTGCACGTGCCCCTTCGGATCACATTTGTATAGTTAGGGTAAATACACAGTAGTGAAATTGCTGGGTCTATCACTCTATCTTTGGATAAATACCCAGAAGTGAAATTGATGGATGATACAGTAATTCTATTTTTATTTGAGGAACGTCCATACTGTTTTCCACAGTGGCTAGACCAAATTCTATTCCCAACAGTGCATGGAGATCCCCTTTCTCCACACCCTCTCCAACCCTGTCATTTCTTCTTTTTGACACTAGCCATTTTGGCATGTGTGAGGTGGTATCTCATTGTGGTTTTGATCTGCAGTTCTCTAAAGATTAGTGATGCTGAGCATCTTTTCACATATCTGTTGGCCATTTGTATGTCTTTTCTAGAAAAATGTCTATTCAGACCCTGTGCCCATTTTTAAATCAGACTACTTGTTTGATTGTTTGTTTTTTTGCTATTGAGTTACAGGAGTTCTTTACATATTTTGGATAGTAACCCCTTAGCAGATATATGATTTGCAAGTGTTTCCCCCAACCTTGTAGGCTGCCTTTTTATTTTGCTGATGGTTTCCTTTGCTGTGCAGAAGCTTTTTAGTTTGATGTAGTTCCACTAGTTTGTTTTTGCTTTTGTTGCCTTTGCTTTTGGAGCCAAAGCCAGAAAATCACTGCCAAGACTAATATCAGGGAGCTTAGTACCTATGTTCCCTACAACGAGTTTTATGTTGTCAGGTCTGAAAGTCAAGTCTTCAGTGCATTTTGAGTTAATCTTTGTGGATGGAGTCAGACTAGAGTCCAGTCTCATTCTCCTGCATGTGGCTGTCCAGTTTTCCCAACACCATTTGTTGAAGAGATTGTCCTTTCCCCATTGTGTTTCCTTGGCACCTTTGTCAGAAACTGACAATAAAGGCTTTTTGAATGGATCCAAGAGGAAGAATCGACCTGTTATTTATAGGTGGGTTTTCAGAGCCAACTTATAAAAGGTCTGATGCTTCCCGTAGTTCCATTTAAGCCTCTTAGGCGTGGGCCCATGGCGGTGTTGGCTTCCGTGCCCCGTCACAGTTGTGCTCAGTGCTAGCCACGCCCTGTCCCAACCTCTCCAGCAGTTCTGCCCAACCATGGCTCTGGCCTTACGCCTCTGACTCCAGCCTGCCCACCCTCCCTCAGCAATGCTCCTCCTGCTCCGCTGCCCAGAGAAAACTGAGGTGGTCTGGTGTGCAGGCAGGAAGGTCCGAGCTCCCATTCCTTCTGTCCTCACGCCGACAGGCCCCGCTGTCCTCCAGACTCAGGAGGAGACGCCTTGCGTGTTCACAGCTAGTTTCTTCACCTGCCCCCTGACTCCCACCTCCTCTGACGTAGCCAGTGGCCTCTCTTCTCTGGGTGGCCGCTCTGTCCTCTGTACTGACTTTTCCGCCTTCCGTGGAGAAACTCTCTCAGTTCTCAACACCCATCAGCTCAAATCCTCCCGGGGTGGGTGGAGACGGGGAGCTCCACTGGCCGCAGTCTTGCCCCCCACCCCCCACCTGTGCAGGACGCCAGGACAGTGAGCTTCGGCCCTCATCCAGCCCTTGGGTCTGTTCAGACAGGCGAGGGCATGTGGACACTCAGGTCAGGGCTTTTACGCATCGGCGGGGGAAAACCGAAGTGCTAGGGAAGTCTCTTAAGCTCCCAGGCTCATATTCATGATCTGATCCACAAAGCCCTTCCCAACTCCTCCGACTGTCACCTCCCAGCAGAGCTGCTGCACCCCACAGACACACAGAGGTTTCCCTCTAATGACTGCTTCCTTCACTGACAGGAGCTCATCGGATGAAAACGTGGCGAGGCTCCGAAGCTGGGGGTGAGGGAGCGCCAGGGCCGGCGCAAGCGTTGGGGGAGCCCTGCGACCCTCCGTCCCTTGGGTCTCCTGGTTGCCTTCGTGTTCTTCTCATCTCTGTGTCCAGAATCAGAAGGATGCGCTCCAGACAGCTTCGCCCGTTGTCTTGCCTTATCGTGTCTTTGCTCACATGTTCCCGTTGACACTTTTCCCTGACTTCATTCACGTAATTCCTGCCTCCTGCTAGCCCAGTCCAGCCCTCTCCTCCTCTGTAAATGCACAGTCCACCTCATTCCCCTTCTGAGTTCCCCCTCTGGCCGATCCTGCTTACTCAACACGCATGCCATCACTGTGTGAAACTACCTTGCTTTTCTATCAGCTTATTCTTTTACTATCTATCTCCCCTCCATGGAATGCAAGCCCTAAGGATAGCAACATTATTTTTTTTCTCCTTTGCTGCTAAACACTAAGAACTAAAAGATGGCAGGTTCTCACTGAATGTTCGTTAAATGAATGAATTATAAATGAATAAACAAAATCTCCTTATCCAAACAACTAGTCACTGTTTTATCAATTCTATTTAATACCTCTCACATCTGTTCCTTTCTCTCCACCATCTGTGACCACTGTACCTCAGTCCCTCACTTTCTCCTGCCAAGAGAACAGCCCTGTGGTCAACCTATGGTTCATCTACTACCCAACCCTCCATCCCTTACATCATGAACAGATGGAACCCAAGATGAATCACGGCACTGCTCTGCCCAGACCCTTCCACAGCTCCCTGTCATCTATCCTGGGTAGCCTGATGCCCCGAATTTGGTATATATAGCTCTCTGTGACCTGGGCTCCCTCTCCTTCTCAGCACCCCCTCTTACCACTTCCCACTTCCCTCCTTCTCCAGCTCCATTAAACCAACCACAGTCCCCCTGATGCCCCATGCCTTTTTGAAGCAAACTTTTTATCTTAAAATAGTTTCAATTTACAGAAAAGTCAAAAAGATAGTATAGTGGATTCCCCTATATGCTACGTGGAGTTTCTCCAATCATTAACGTCTTACATTATTTTGATACATATTACAATTAATGAATCAATACTGCTATATTATTATTATTAACAAATATCCAGATATTATTCAGATTTCCTTAGTTTTACCTCATGTCCTTCTGTTCCAGGATCCCACCCAAGATGTCACATTATGTTTAGTTGTCATGTATCCTTTGACCCCTCTTTGGTGGCTGTGAAAGTTTCTCAGGCTTTCCTGTATTTTGATGATCTTGACAGGTTCGAGAAGTATGGTCAGAACGTCCCTCATATGGGATCTGTCTGATGGTCTCCTCAGGTTAGGAGTTTGGGAAAGGAAGCCTCCAGATGGAGAGTGCCTTTCTCATCACATCACATCAAGGGCACCTGCCACCAATGTGACTCCGCTGTGAGGATGACCCTGCTGAGGTCGTGTTTGTCAGGTTTCTCCACTGTCGCATAACTGTCCTCTGCCCACTTCTATACTCTGCTCCTTAGGATGTCACTAGAGGCAGCCCTCACTTAAGGAGTGGGAAAATACGCTCCACATCCTTGAGAGCAGAGTGTCTCCATAAATTATTTGGAATTCTTCTGTAAAGCAGATTTGTCTGTTTGTCCCCATTCATTAACTTACTCAATTGCTTCTTTCTATCAGTATGGACGCATGCATTTTTATTCTACTTTTTATGTTGTTCTTCAAATTATTCCAACTTCGTCTACATGGAAGTTCTTTCAGTGGGCTCCTAAGCCCCTAGGACACCCCTACCCCCACAACGTATTTGCCTGTTTGTTTGAGTACTTCCTCACTTCCTGGCACGGTAAGACATTCCAGGTTCATTGGCACATTTCTGCTCCAGTCCTGAAGTCAGCATGTCTCCAAGAAGCTCTGATTCCTCTTGTTGGAGGAGGGTATTAGAAATCATGACCCAAGCACTGGACATGCCCTGTGGTCATTGACCTCTGTGCTTCCTCTGTGGGTCACCTCTTTGACACCCTCCTCGCCTCCTCCATCCCCCTTCCTTGCTAATAATTCCTCATCATCTTTTAAAACTCAGTGCAGGTACCTCCTTTTTCAGGGAAACCCCAACTCCCTCCTGAGGCAAGAGTGTTCTGTCCTACTCTGTGGTTTCACTGCCCCATGGCTACTATAAATTGAACTAATGCGCTCGCTTGTTTGACTTCTCCACTGGACTGAGCTACCTTTGGGTAGAGACAGTGTTTATGGCTTCCAAGAAAGAGTCAGACACAGATGGGCCTACATCAGGTAGAAAGACACTAAACATTTCTTTTTGGTAAATGCATTAATAGATGTCCCAGTAAATATGCTGAATGCAAAATATTTTGAGGCTCTTCATGGACCTTTTGAGAACAGTGAGCACTATCTTCCCAGAAGCACTTAGACATGCCTGAGCTAGTTGCCAAAGGCCATGTTCAATGTCAGGATCAAGACCTGCGTTCACCAGAGTGTTGCCTCACAGGTGAAAAGTTGGGCACAATACATGCTCCTAGGACAGTATAAATGTGAGGCTTGTTACATTACATGTTCTAGCAACATCTGTCAGAAAAGCCTTTTGTGGAAGGTAAAAAGCTTGAGAAGTGGCCCTGCAATGGGAGTAACTGAACAAAAAAATAAAAGCTTGAATAGGACGTGTGGAAGGGCAAGGTCAGTAGTGACCAAAGGATAGTTCCACATCCAACAGATGCCCAAATGCAGGACAAGAGTCCTCAAGCTCTTTTCCAGAGTTTCAAGAGCTGGAAGAGCATCATAGCCTAATTACAGCATCTACTGTCCACGTCAGGGTGAGTTATCTCACTCCGGGTGCCAGGCCTGGTTATTCTGCTAGTCAATAGTTGTAATATTCAGTTATGTATTACACTGATGCACAAACAAGGAGGCAATGACTAACCAGTCAATGAATCCAGTTGGTAGATAAAATATTTCAAAAGGCAAAGGGAAAAATCTTCCTTGGGGAAGATTTTCTACTTCTTCATTTCAAAGAAGAAATATCATGTGAGGTTAGGACTTTGCATTAATGATGGTAGGTGAGCATGTCCAAAGAATGATGAGTCTATTTCAGAACTCAAGAGCAGAATCCCTTCCTTTACCCCGGCTGCCTGCTTCCTTCTATTACCGTCTAATCCCAGGAACTCATCTTCCCAAAGCACCAGCCTGGGGTGATTTGCCAGGCTCAGTGGTGACCTTTACGTCCAAAGTCCCGAGGGTGCTGTGGATGGGAGTGTGTCTTGTAGAGTCAACCAACAAGAAAATTCTGTCTTAGAATCAGAATACCTGTACAGAAGATTTGTTCTGCTCTGCAGATGCCAAATGTCCTGATGCATCCCAGGGGCTCCCTGAACCTCAAATTCCTCACCACAAAAGGGAAGGATGGAGAGTGGTTCTTTCTAAAATCTACAGTCTTCATAGCTATGTTTTTATGAGGCTTTCTGAGAACCAGCTGTGCATTTACTGTATTAGTCTTGCATTTCTAGGATCCTGCAGTAGCCACTGAATGCTCTGGGGCCATTTGCTAAATGGCACCTTTAAAGCATGAACTATAAAATGCCTTTATTCGGGGAGCACAAGCCTAGAAACACTGTGGTGAATTGTCAGGCCTGGGGGAGGAGTGGCTGCTGGAGACCTGTGTCTCCATTTCCCAGCCTACAATCCTGGCCTCTTATTCTCTTCAGAAGAAAATAATTCACAATAAAAAATTCTGTAGCACTGAAAGAACTGCTGCTAATTAGAATCTTCTAAAACCTTAGGTTCCTAGGAGGTACAGAAAGAGAAAGAACGAGCTTCTAAAGAGTAGTCTGAACGCAAGCAAACTTTCGGCAAGCTGCTCTCCTCCTGCTGCCAGTTTACAACGTAGGAAAGCAAAATCTCTAAAAGAGAAGAGGGAGTTAGGAAGGAAGGGAGTAAGAAAAGGGAAAGGTATACTGCTGCCTCAATATTTGATTTAGAACTTCACGAAGAGCAAAGGACTTTAAGATAATAACCTGCCTTTTACCCATGGTTTTATCTCGATTTCTAAGTACAAGCAGAGAATTTTGTTATAATGCACACAGAAACATATCATACTAGAGAATCTATCTAAGGGTAAATGAATATACAACAGAATCTGAAATCTTTAAAAGCCAAGAAATGAACAGGAACCCAAAACATTAAAAATTAGGTCCAAATGACTAAAACTACAACACAATAAAATCCCCCAAGTTAACAATGAAGTAAGCACCTGGGATTTCAACTTCTTTGACATGAGATGGAGTAGCAGGTCAGCCAGAGAGGACTCACATGGCCACAGAAATGGTCCACAATGAGGAATCTCATTCTCAGTGCTCAGCTGTGTTAAGTTGCTATCATCATGGGAAAACATTCATGTTCTTGCTCAGAAACTGCTTGGAGTTGCAGTTATCAGGCCCCCTTGCACTCAACTTGCCCCTGAATGGACCACCAGAATCTGCCAACTGATTAATCCCTGGCTCCTGGCATTTTCAGATTTCACATTTGTAATTTTAACCATTCAATCCCTCAGGGGACCCTAAATGGTCAAGACAATGGAAATGTGTGTTTTTTCTGAGGAATGAATTCTAATCGTATACAGTGAGCTATGAGTATTGGGTCTGAAGATATCTAGAGAGGAAGGGGTTGTAATGAGTAAGTATCCACTTGAATAAGCTATAGTGTCCAGTGCTTTAGTCAAAGATCAGTGTAGATGTTGCTGTGACGTATTTTTTAGATGTGATTACCATTTAAATCTGCAGACTCTGATTAAAGCAGATTATCTTCCATAATGTGGGTGGGTCTCACCCAATCAGTTGAAGACCCTTAATAGAAAAAAGGCCCGACCTCCTCTGAGCAAGAAGGAATTCTGCCATTAGACTGCCCTGGACTTAAACTATCCTCTTCCCTGGACCTCAAGCCTACCAACCTACCCTGCAGATTCTGGACTTTCTTGTCCCCACGATTTCATGAGCCAGTTCCTTAAAATAAATTTCTTTCTTGGTCTCTCTCTCTGCCTCATCCATCCATCCATCCACCCATTTATCTATCTATCCCCATCCATCCATCCACCCATCCATCCAACCATATCAGAGAGGTCACCATCTCATGAAGGCAGTAGGAGCAGCCAAAAAATTTCCCCTTAGACTTGGTCAAAATGCACCTATTATTTGGTCTCCATGTTGGTTCTGGCAAACACAGGCCAGGCAGTTCTGCTGGACTACCTGGAAGCCTACTTCCACATGCTCAGGCTGGGACAAGTGCCAGATGGAAGCTGATTCGGGTCTTCTTTCATCCTGAAATGTTTAGCCGCTGTAATTTGAATTATCAATGCAACTGACGCATGCAACGGATTCCTCCCAGAAACACGGCATGCCATCAGCACAGGCAACCAATGAGGAAATCATATTAGAGAGAAAACTAAATAAGAAGCTCAAAGAAAGTTATTGGCAAAATAAAAAATTTCCCAAATGATCCCCAGACCATGTTGACAAGATAAGGTGAGTCAAAGAAATGTAAATCAAAGCGAATTTTTGGCAGAGATACATAAATCACTGCTTCCTGCGAATGATCTCATTCACAAGCACAGGAAGGCAGGTTAGCAGGCTGGACCTAGAGATCTCTGACCAGATTTGGCAATGTGTTTGGACTGACTACACAGCTCCTGGCATTCTTTCTTCCCAGGATCTTCTAATTCCTGGAGGGAAGAGGTGAGATCTTACAGTCTTTGCATTCAGTATTTACACTTAGCTGGTCCTTGCATACGGTAAGAAATATGGAAGGAAACAAAGGAAGGCAGGCAAAGAGGGAGCATATATGGGTAGAGAGATGGAGGACAGTCAGCAAAGAGAAACCTGGGGGTGATCCCTTCTCCTACCATCTCCTGCACTTCTGGCCACACTCCCTGCAGAGCCAGCTAAATAAATGCAGGGGATGGGGCAGGGCTGGGTCCTGGTTTGTGTCTTCCTCTGGGAGCTTAAAGAAATGAGAGTAATACAACAGCAAGGATTTTCTAGAAATTACTGTGTCAGGTACGGTTGATCCTCATTGTTCACAGGTTCCATTTCTGCAAGTTCACCTACTTACTAACATTTATTCGTGACTCCAAAATTAACATTCCAAGTGCTTCTGCAATCATTTGCTGTCGTGCACGGAGAGGTGAAATACTGTGTCCCCCCACACTGCATGCTCTCAGCCAAGCTTGAACAAAGGCCACCTTGTTTCAGCCCTGATGCTAATAAAGAAACATCTTTTTTGTGCTCTACTCAGTGCCACGTGTTTTGCATTTTTGTGTTTTTGTTGGTAGTTTTACTGTTTAAAATGACCCTCAAGCATAATACTGAAATACCATTTACTGCTTGTGGATACAAGAAGGCTGTGATGTTCCTTATCTGAGTTACAGAAACTCTGAGTATGCACGTGTCATCATGCTCTTGGCCATGAGCTCAGTATTAATGAATGAATAATGTATGTTAGATGAAGTGTCTTTAAACATAAAGTCACAGAGGGTTTCTGGGTGGCTCAGTCAGTTAAGTGTCTGCCTTCAGCTCAGGTCATGATCCCAGGGTCCTGGGATCAAGCCACATATAGGGCTCCCCGCTCAGTGGGGAATCTGCTTCTCCTTCTCTCTCTTCCTTTTGCCCCTCCCCTCTGCTCATGCTTGTGCTCTCTCAAAATAAATTTTTTTTCTTTTTTTTTTAAAGATTTATTTATTTGACAGAGAGAGATCACAAGTAGGCAGAGAGAGAGGGGGTAAGCAGGCTCCCTGCTGAGCAGAGAGCCCAATGCAGGGCTCGATCCCAGCGTCCTAGGATCATGACCTGAGCCGAAGGCAGAGGCTTAATCCACTGAGCCACCCTGGCGCCCCTCAAAATAAATTTTAAAAAATAAACAGAAACTCACAGAAAACAAGGTTACCTCTTGACCAGCAATCTAACTCTGTATTACTCTTAAGAGTGATGCTTCAGTACTCCCTAATCCAGTGTTCATGGTGACTTTATAAAACATAATCATCACAAATACTGAGAACTGATTGTGTGTGTATATGATTACATATATAATATATAATCCGCATATATATATATATATATATATATATATATATATATATACACACACACACACACATATATATATATATACACTACACACACACACAGACACACACACACACATTTATTGCTGAGTCTTTGGCCACCCTAATCCTGGCCCCGGTACTTGCACTCCGGGGTTGCAGTGTCTGGAGCCTAACTACCGTGAACAATGAGAACGGCCTGTCTCTTACATCATCTTCAATGGTTACTCTATAAGGTATGGACTATTACTGCTAAGACTTCCAAACTTAAACTCTTTGTGCCACAGTCTCCTGTGGCAGACTGGTAAGGCAAGCCTATGGACTCCTTTCCAGAATAATGTTTTTAATCTCTTAAAGCACACGGGATGACAATAGAAATCAATTGTATTAAAATACAGTCATCAAATTACTAAAAAGTAATTACCACTTTAGTGCCTGCAAACAACCCAAATGAAGGCAATGTTTCATTTCACTATAAGTTGGCACCCTAGCCCATGTCCTCCAGGCCCCTGCCCAGGGCATGCTCCCTCTTCCCCCGCATCCTTCCACAGAAGACCTGCCCCAAGGCCTTTGCACCTGTCAGCATCAGATCTAACTGAAGAGGCTGATGAAGGGCTGGGGCAGGGGGTGGTGCACATTGAAGTCTTTTGGTTCAGAAATCACTTTTTCTACCCTGAATTCACATCCTAGGTTGTGGGAGGTAAGCAGGCTGGGAGGAATCACCTACCTAATTTAACTTCAGGATCTGAGAGGGATTTCCCAAGCAACATCCCAAGCGAAGTGAGAAAGAGGCCAAAGCTGGTGAGGTCCCTCTTTCCTGTTTGTGAGGTGAGGAAGCCACCTCAGACTGTACACACACAGGGCGGTAGAGTGTGTAAGCAAACTCGAACAAGCCTCCGTGCTGTGGGTCTCGGCTCACTGTGTAACTCGGGTTCTGAGCAATCTCTCACAATGGAGCTGATTTCTTTCTTTCTTTCTTTCCTTTTTTCTTTCTTTCTTTAAGGGCAGCTGTTTCTGGGGACTGCCACAAACACAGAATTAACTTGAATCTCAGAGTAACAAGGATTTTTCAGGTATCTGAGCCCCTAAAAGTGAAACTGACTCAGTGAGCTACAGAATTCTGGTGTTTGACTGCATTTGGTGACTCAGCAAAGCGAAAGGAGGTGGTGGTGATTATGCTATCCTGGCCTCCGGAAGGGCTGGGCAGGGAGTGCTGATTTATTTGTCCTGATCAAAAAGGCAGGGAACAATTTCAGACTGGGATAAGCAAATTAAAAGAAAATTCTCACTTAGAGGAACCTCGTATGATTGCATGTCAGCCTTCTGGCCGATGTGAGAACAGTGAAACTTAATGCAATTACGCGCACTGCACTTTGAATCAGCTTGAACATGAAATAAATTGATAAAAAGCATCTAAGAAAATTAATTTCCATGAGCATCTGCAAACAAAGACTTGTCCGTGGTACCCAGCTTGGAAGGCTGGAGTGTTTTGCAAAAACCCATCTGAGAAAATGGAGGCGGGAAAGCCCAACCCCATTTCATACTTAAATGCCTCTATTTCCTTCAAAAAATGAACTGAATAGTTCTGGTCTGCTTTTGTTCAGTAGACAGGAATGTGGGGATCATACAGAAAAAGATCCATATTTCTGTGAATTTTAGCATTGTGCAAAAACAATGGAGAAGCTAAAACCCAAAGGGGAAAAATACCTTTTAGAATACTTTATCTAAACTGTGTAGGCAAGTGATTTGATGTGAAGAGAAGTACACTTTTACCCTTTACCTCCATTTAAAAAAAAAAAAAGAAGAAGAAGAAGGGAAGGAGAGAGACAAGAATGGGTCTGAGAACTCAGTGATGGCTTGGCTCCCATCCCTCTCCTCCTGGCCCATCAGAAACTGGGAAGAGAAATAAAGGAGTCAGCCCTGCAGGAGTGTAGAGCTGCAGCGTGGGGAGACTGAGAGCAGATGTGACAGGCTCCTGGGGGTGCTGGGTGACAGCCAGCAGTACCTGTGCAGGCATGTGCCATTCCCGGGAACGCCAAGAGCAGTGATCAGGGAGGGACTGCCAGCTCCCCCTCCCTAGGGAGGCTGCACCTGGAGGCTGGTCCGGAGCAAGGGTCTCTGTCTCATTAAAAGTAACATCCAGGTTTGAGCGAGAGGAGCAAGACCGGCTCTCCAAAGCCTGGAGGAGACTCCACAGCATCTTGGTAAGCGAATGGCTGGAACCCAGGGGATGCACAGGAAAGAAGAGAGGAAAGAGGGAACAGTATGCACAGCCCCGACCAGATGGGGTCTGCTTCTGGCTGAGGAAAAGGCTCGCTTTTGCTCAGAGTGGACCGTTCTCCAAAGGGGCACATTTCCAGGAAAAAGAGAACTGATGATGTATCGTGAACCAGTTAGTGTGCGAAACGGTATTTGGGCTTCGTTTCGCCGTCCCCGACTTGCACACCTGGAATCCTGCTCTCCTCTATCGGCGTTTCCCGAGTGGCCCCTGGGGATGCCATGCTGGGCTGCTGAAAGCCGCCTCTGGGGAGGAATCCGGTCGGTGAGAGAGAACAGACTCGGAGGAAGAGAAGAAAGGGCGTTGCCATTTTCTGCTCAAAAGCAACCACAGAGCACCCAGGGCGTCTGCCTTGATCTCTGGAATCGAGAACTCGGAGAAAATAAAGCTTATCAATTTTTCATTATCATGCCTGATATCTTTCACCAACTCTGTTCATCTAACTAGTCCTGAGGAGGTCCTGAAATGTCTCCAAAACCCTGAATTTTTTATAAAGCCACAAGGGAGAAAGCGTGTGATAGGGCGCACGCCTGTCTGAATGGCTAAAATCAACAACACAAAAAACAACACGTGTCGGCGAGGAAGCAGAGAAAGGGGAGCCCTCGTGCACTGTCTGCTGGGAACTCAAGCTGGTGCGGCCACTGTGGAAAATAGGGTGGAGGTTCCTCAGAAAGTTAAAAATGGAACCAGCCTACGATCCAGCAATTGCACTACTGGGTATTTATCCAAAGAATTCAAGAACACTAATTCAAAGGGCTACGTGCACCCTGATGTTTATGGCAGCTTTATTGACAATAGCAAAGAGATGGAAGCAGCCCACGTGCCTGTCAATAAATGGATGGACACAGAAGATGTGGTGTCTCGCCATGTGCAGTGACACAGACAGATCTAGAGAGTATAACGCTAAGCCAAATAAGTCAATCAGAGAAACACAAATACCATATGATTCCACTCATATGCAGATTTTAAGAAATAAAATAAGCAAACAGAAAAAAACAAAAACAAAAACAAAACAGAAAAAAAAAATCAAGAGACAAACCAAGAACAGACTCCTAACTACAGAGAAGGAACTGACAGTCACCTGAGGGGACGGGAGGGGGGCTGGGGGAACAGGTGCCGGGGACAGAGGGGCACACTTGGGATGAGCACAGGTGATGTACGGAAGTGCTGAGTGACTATACTGTACGCCAGAAACTAATATAACACCATGTGTTAGCTAACTGGAATTAAAATAAAAACTTTAAAAAAAAGCCATGTATGTAACAGGGCAAAGCAGTCAAATGGCCCGATGGATACATTCCATGGGACTCTGAATTCTCTATGACAGATGTCAAACATTTATGCTTTCCCTTTTATGATCAGTGTCAACACGTTAAGGAACGTGTATTCAGAGCATGTCTGTGACCACCCACTAACCAAGAAGCTCAAAAGGCAGCATCCGCGTCTCAGTGTACAATCCTGTGGGTCCCAAGCCAGGCTACTCCTTGCACTTGCTCTAACAGTTTGCTAAGAGCCGTGAGGGGTCTCACCCACAGCAAGCACTTGTCCACAGCAGGGACTTTGTCCCAGCTGTTCCCTCTGCCCCAACACGCTTCCCTCAATGCCATGTGGCTTGCTCACTTCTTCAAAAGGTAGATCAGGCAGCTGAACTCTTCAGTCTACTTAAAGCTCAGCCCCCCTCCCTCAGCACGGCTGCCCATCCCTACCCTGGCTCAATGTTTTCTTTTCCACAGCATTTATCTTTTAACTAGAATTTACCTTTTTTAAAAAAAATTATTATTATTATGAGGTTTATTGTTTGTTGTCCAGAATAGGCCAGGAAACTATAGCCCTGGAAGCAAATCTGGCCCACTCCTTGTTCATGCAAATAAAGTTTTACTGGAACACAGACATCCACTCATCAATGGCTACAGTATCTGTGCCAGCTTTGATGCTACAGTGGCAGACCTGAGAAGCTGTGACAGAGACTGAAGGGGACACAAAGATGAAACTATTTACTCTGGCTCTTTATGGAGGAGGTTTGCCCATCCCTGGTCTAGAATATAGGCTCAGCAAGGATGGGAAACTGATACATTCATTCACATATCCCAAGTACCTTTCATGTGATAAGTACTCCAGAGACATTTGCAGAAGGAATTTATATGAATTTTGTTTTTATGTCTGGCTTGTTTGGGTGGCTTATATAGAGAAAATGGAGTCACCACACCATGACACCTTAAATCACACATGGAAAGCAAAGAGCTCCGAGCAGTAGCAATGAGTACCTTTTAGTTTTATACTAAGTAAGAAAACACTAAATGTTTATGAGAATTTTTCCCCATAAAAAGGGGTACGTACATTCTCAAGTTTGAGAAGCACAGGGATAAGGAGTTTGGTCAGGAGAGCAGGTCAACCAAGATGGCTCCCGTGACTGTGAAACTGAGAAGCAGCACAAACCATTGAATCACCTAGATTCCCAGGACTCTTAACTCTTGTCTGGCCCCCTGTTCCTGTAAGGACAGCTGCACTTATAAGGTTCTGTGTTTCAGTGTCTAGTTCATAGACAAGGTTTTTTGTTGGGGTGGGAACAGCCACCAGAAGAGGGATATCCCTGTTCCCAGTCTCAGACGAGGAGAGAAGGAGCTGGCACTTGAACACTCAAACCTCTCTGGTATCTTGAATCCAAGAGAAGAATCGGGAAAACACTTCAGTTCTATTTCTTCTGAAGGTCTGAGGACACCTCTTTGAGTCTTACAGAATCAAGGAATTATCCTAGAATCCTAGGAATTATCCTAGAACATAACAGCAGGAAGAACGTAACTGTGGACACCATCGAAACCAACATGTTCATCTCCCTCAGAATGTGCAGTTCGAAATTTTGCCCCAAGTCAAACCACACTGGTGACAGAGTCAGGCTGAGTGTCCCCATCTTCAGTCTCTGGGGCAGTGCTCTCTGCCTGTGACATGTCTCCATCTTCCCTCAGAAACCACAGAGACATCCTCAATGACCAGTCCCACCATCTTGGTTTTTTTTAGAGATGGGAACTGCAAATCCTGTAATTTCCACTTCAAGAATCAGGCTAAGAGGCCTTTTCCTGCCAACGGAGGTCTTGTACCAACAAGATCTGGCAAGAGCTTTGCTGGGCATCGCAATCAGCATACGCCTATAGACAAACATTTGTTTCACCAAAAAGTCACAAAGGGGGATTCCAAAAAATCCTATCTGCTCTACAATACTACCACTGCTGCCACCGCCCTCATCAGATCATCATGACCATGTCGGTGGCACAAGCATCCGTTTTCATTCCATCTGATTTAAAAAACAAACAAACAAATGAATGAACAAACCAGAATTAGATCTGCAGGAGGCAGGGACCAATCCTCCAAGTAAGTGGTGATCTGCTGAGTAAGGAAACTTAGGTAGTAACAGGACTCCGCATCTGACTACGCCAAGTCGACTCAACCTCTGTGTGCCTAGGGGCTGGCCCAAGCTCGCCCCAGGGTCCTTCAAATCCCTACAGGCCTACAAATTACACCATATGAGCAAAACTCAAGGAAATGGTTTTGCCATAAGATTTAGATTAGTTAAATCTTGCAGGAAAAGCTTGCTTCTTTATTATTAGTCCTGTTTCGTCTTAGAACATGTGGACGACCATGTGTTCATTCCCAGAGACCTACAAAATGGCTTCGATGGTTTGGGCTTGGCTTCTCAGGAGCCTGACGTGGCTGAGCTCTGGCGGCTCCACCCCGGGTTCAGAGGAAGTAACGAGTAATACAAACTTGCAGTGAAACGTTTTTTGAAAATTCTCAAGGATTTCTCCACTTTTGCTATTTTCTTCTCTTAATCAAGACTAAAAAAATTCTTTTAATTTCCTGCTAAATATTCCTTCTATAGAATCTTCTTAAGTAAGTTCCTTTTATCTAAGGATTATTGCCTCTATGATTAATGAATTCCCATCTTAATGCACCCTGAACAAGTCACAAATGTGCATAGGAGAGGATAATTCAGGAACTGTAAGACAGAACAGCCACTTGAAAATAAGGAAGCAAAATTATAGTGACTCATGTACTATGGGCATGAAACAGGTGTATTTATTTGAAAATTACCTGATTTCTAACCAAGAGAGCTATTTTCCCTTCAGCAATAAATGACAGCTTTTGGAACTTCAGCAAATATATTATGTTGGAAAAAACACACTTCCATTTTTTTAAAAGGTAACTTTGGGTTTTTTCCCTTTTCTGTAATTTCTCTAATTTTTCCTTTTCAAAATTCATTTTTAATTTTGCCACTAATACAGAAATCCATTCCCTTTATTCAAAATTAGGCCATCACAATGCATTCTGATCTACATTCCCCATCTCACTCTCCTTCTTCCTTCCCAATGACAACCAATACCATGCCATTCTGCATATTATTATCCACCTTTATCTTTTCATGTATTATTATTTTTTTTAAGAGAGAACAGAGGGGAGGGGCAGAGGGAAAGGGAGAGACAGAATCTCAAGCCATCTCCATGTCCAACATGGAGCCTGACACAGGGCTTGATCTCATGACCCTGAGATCATGACCTCAGGTTGGACACTTAACCAACAGAGCCACCTAGGTGCCCCAGGCTATTACCCACTTTAAAAAAATACTTTTATATCTACATGGATATACACACAGAAAATACATTGCATTCTTCTGTGTGTTTCATTCCATTTATAGTTACTATTGTGTTTCCTTCTGCAACTTTTTTTTTTTTTTTTTAAGGGAATTATTTTTGAGAGCTATCCATTTTGGAAGGCAGACAGCAAGTGGGTAAGAGAGAATTCAGTCATTCCTCTACAATGCTATTTACTTTCCCATTATGTGCATCTTCTACATTTTATTCATCCTCCCAGGGATGGGTATTAGGCTGTTTCTAAGTTTTTGCTCTTATAAGAATAGAGCATTCTTCTTCATCCTGTCTATGCGACTCTATGTTTGTATTTCTCTAAGACAGACCATTAGAAGCTAAGGGCCTGAGTCACAGGGAAAGCAGTGACAGTGTTACCAGGTTCTATCCAACTGCAGTCTCCAGTGGCCCAAGCCACTTATACCCCAACAGAATGGTGAGTATTGCTTCTTGGGACCTCACCAGCTCTCCAGTCTCAAGCCACTAAGTTCTTTGACAATCTGCTGATGTATTTTAATTTGCATTCCCTCATCATTAGTGAAGCTGAACACGATTTTATTCCTTGGCCATTCCTATGTTCCTCTTCTATGAGCTTACAGTTTTCATTTTGCCATTTCTTGCTTTATCTTTATTACCAAATTGTAGTTGTTCCTTCTATATTCTTCCTTTATACCTTCTTCTGGCTTTACCTGGTTTTGTGTTGTCTTTTGTGATACAGAAGTTCTAAATGCTGATCTAGTTATCTTTTTTTTTTTTTAATCTAGTTATCTTTAACAGTCTTTGCACTTTCTGGATTTTGCCCTTTGGTGTATGTTTTGTTGAAGAAGCTGTCCCTACTCCAACATTGTGCCGATGTCCTTCCATATTTTTTTCCAATTCATTTAAAGGTTTTTTTTTCTCCCCTCACGTTTGGGTCTTTAATTCACTGGACTATGTATATCGTTTGTGGATATCACTCTGTTTTGTAAGGCTCACCCACCGGAAAATCCCATTTATTGAATCATCTGTTCTTTCCCAACTGGTGGAAAAGCCATCGATCATACACTGTACTTTCTCTCCAATAGCAAAAAAAGTAAGAAGAAAAAAAAAAAAGTCCTCTGCTCTTCCACTGACTATGGGAGTTATGCATATCCTCTCCTGGCTTCAGGTACCAATGTGAAAAATCAGGCTGGATTAAACATTCTCTAGGTCTCTCAAATATTAGATTATAAAGGCAAATACAATATTTTATATGCTTTATTTTCATTCCTCATATATATTTGGTTATTAAGAATGGAGACTCACCATGGTTTCTAACACTCTTCTCCAATAAATAGCTGTGGCTCCCTGGAGAAATGGCTGATTCCAGGACTGGGACAGGAAATACACAAAATGAGCCTGTGGCATCTTGTAATGCCAAGAAGTCAAGTGCTCAAAACCAAACAATAACAATAAAAATCCCACACATGATGGCAGAGTAAGTCAAAGTGACTTGGAGGCTAAGTGACGGGGCTCCCAATGGACAAAGCCAGGACAATCTGAGCAAGTAAATGGTACCAGAATGTGACCCAAGGTACAAAGTAAGTGTCTCTAAGTTGTACATCCATATGGGTGTAAATAAGTGACTGAACGTACAACCAGAAGGAAGGAGAGACAGCTCTCCCATGTGGAAGAAACTCACATGTTTTCCGTAGACGCCCTGTCTTCAAGGAGGTGGAGTGCAACACCCCACTCCTCAAGTTCAGCTCCACGAGGGAACGTCCTTCCACAGAGCGAGGCATGCTGCTCTCCAGTGGAGACACCTGACCAACACCCCCTCAGCCCGGAGATTGAGGCCAATGTCAATACTGAGAAGGCATGTTGGTGCCTTATACTCTGAGCTAGGGGGAAGACTTCTGCCATCCATCCCTCCACCACAACTGTGCTCTCACCACGACAAAAACATCAGATCCCAACGGAGGGGCGGTTTACAACATGTCCGCCCAGCACCCCACAAAGCTCAGTGGACTCAAGACTGAGAAACTGCCACTGCCCAGAACAGCCTAAGGAGACATGGCAACTAGGGGCGATGTGGTACGCTAGACGGGGCCCGGAGCAGAAGGACTTCAGGGAAGAGCTAAGGGCATGTGAATAAAGGACAGACTTACATTTAAAATAACGTAGCTCTACTGGTTCATCCACTGTGCCCAGAGTACTCCGCTGACGTGTGATGTTAACGACAAGGGAACTGGGTGTCCGGTATCTGGGAACTCTGTGGACTACACAATGGGTCTGTCAATCAATCCAAAACTATTTGAAAATAAAAAGTTTATTTAAGAAAAATGGAGAGACACAAGACTATCTTTTCGTGCAGTGACATCCCTGGTGGGCGGAAAACCACATCACCAGGAGCACAGTGACCCCGAGCAGAGACTGGTGGCCTTCCTGCAGGGAGAGCTGACCTGTGTGTTTCAGCACTTGCAGCGGACACATCTACTGAAACTGGCTTGCCCTTCTACTTCCCTGACCACGCCTTCGGGAGCTCAGGATTGGCACTCGCTTCAGCACCCCTGAGATGGCGGACAGAGGAGTCACCTAGGAACCTTCAAATAACACACCACTGCACGCAGAGTGCCAAGGATCTCTGGTCGACCATCTTCCTTGCTGAACTCTTCTAGGGAACAGGACAAAGACGTCTTCAACTATGCGACCTAGAAAAAACTGACGACCGCCAGTGCTAGTATCTCTGCTGTATCCGTGACAGTCCTGATAAGCTCTACAAGCCTCCATTTCCTTGAGTAGAGGATGGGAACGGCACCCACCCTGTCTGCTGCCAGGGTTATTGCTAGGCAACAGAGGGTGACTGACGTAAGGCACACTTGGGGGCTCAGGAAGAATGGTACATGTGGAAACTTCCCATGGCATAGCTGGTCACAATTATGACAGGAGCCATTCATCCAGGTCCTGCTGTGTGTGGCCTGGCTGCATGGGCAGCAGGTACTACTGCCCTGTCTCTCTTTTCCAGAGCTGACTCGGGGGGTATTGCTTGTTTATCAGGTGACATTTGAGGAGATACCCCGGGCACGACCAGCTTTCCCTCTTATGCTAAGAGACATGCTCACAAAATAATTTAAGGTGCCGCTGCGTCACGAATCCCTTAAAGCACGAGCACTTTTAGGTTGGCGGATTTCTGCTTTCCTGCCCACGTCGGTCCAACAGGCTAATGCGGGCATGACCCTTGAAAGACCAAGCTTTGTCCATCGTGGGGGTCACCCAGACTTCAAGGCCCAGCTCCCCAGTCTGGGCTCTCCTTGAAAGAAGCCAGCCTCGGCCAGGATCAAGTTCTCTGCGCTCCTGCCTCCTGGCTTAAGACTTGTTCTTTCTCTTCGTGTCTTCACAAATTAAAGCATTAGCCCTCGAGGGGAACATCACCGTCACTGTCAAACAGTCACAGCCATCCTCCCTTTGTGCCAATTACAGCGACAACAGCCTGAGGAAGCACAGCTCTCCGTGAATAAAGAAATTAGTTCCCCAGCAACTCCTGCCCACTCTGGCCTGGCCCCCACAGGCTCTGACGAAGGTCCAACTGTGAGGCTTCATTTGTCAGTTCGATAATGTGCTAATTCACTTTTCCACTGTAAAAAATCAGGAACAGCTGGATTTTCAAATTTCCATTTGCAGAGAATTCAGACCCTGCGTAGCTCCTGTTCCATTACTGTTTTCGGTCACAGAGGGGCACTCCACAGTTGCTTTTGTGTTTGAATCCAGAAATCAATAGCCTTCCTTACACACAGCAATGGCTTATAAAACCATCTCCTCTTGACATGATGGGTGTTCCCATGTCTCTCTTAATAATTCTTTATGGCCCCTAGGACTGGGCCTCACACATCAGGATGTCGAAACACAGATGGCAGATTTCATGCAGCTGTGCTACCCAGCAACGTGTCCCCGCCATTGCCTGAAACTGGGACCAAGGTGGGCTACTTCCCTATTAATGACAACACCAAACCAAACCTAAAACAAAATCGAAGTGAAAGATACATTGTATCTGTAGCTTCTGAGATGCACGCTTATTAAACCAGAAACAGGGAGCTACTTTTCACCAAAGAAATGAAAAGCAGGGACGCCTGGGTGGCTCAGCCAGTTAAGTGTCTGCCTTCAGCTCAGGTCATGGTCCCAAAGTCCTGGGATCGAGTCCCACATGGGGCTCCTTGCTCAGCAGGAAGCCTGCTTCTCCCTCTGCCCGCTGTTCCCCCTGCTTGTGCTCTCTCTCTCTGATAAATAAATAAAATCTTAAAAAAAAAAAAATGAATGAAATGAAAAGCAGCCAGTCTTTCCAGCTATCTGAATGTACAAATTAGTTGCTGAGTTAGAACCTTTGTCATTCAACTGTGGGTGTTCACCTTCAGTTTAAACATCTTTAAATACCCTTGTTATGTAGGGATTAGAGTTTCTGTAATTAAGAGGATATATTTTGTGATCTTAGAGACAAAGGACTTTGCCAGGAAACCTATCGCATCCTGAGTATACAGGGGTTATTCTCATTATAAAAGGACCCTGCTTTTTAAAAGGGGAATCATATCCAAAGTGTTTAAACATATCCGTTGAAGCATGCATTCATTTCAACTAGTTGTTAACAACTGCCTAGTTTGGTAACAGCGGTGCTGTGAGGGACATGGAGAGATCAAGACCCCATCCCTGTCTTCATGCATTTCAGAGTCTAGGAAGAATGTATACAAATAAAGACACCCGCAGACAGTGCACACAAACAGAGGTTCAAACAGGTGGGGGAGAAGAGTTCGGGAGGGCTCGGCCACCTGTGCAGGACAGGCAGCCTCTGAGCTGAGATGGGACCCGGGACAGCACCAGCAGGGCAGCCGTTGCACCCAAGAAGCAGAATGAGCAAAGGCGCAAGGCTGGGACACTGACCTGTGCTGAAATGACAAGGGACGACCCAGCTGAGCTAGAGGATAGAAACCGCACACGGAAGAGCTGAAACCAGACTGGAATGGCACGGAGCGCCAACGCAAGGAAGGAACAAGGTCATGGCCGCTCTGGGGAAAGAGCTCTGCCACTATGCTTAATGGATGGACCAGGCAGATGAGACATGGACACCAGGTGACAAGTCCCAAAACCCTAAAGAGGGGCATCCAGAAGAGTAAGGATGTCCCGAATCTCCGCCATGAATGATCATTCAGAATTGGTGCTCAGATATCCTGGAGTTCACACTCAAAGCCAGGGGGTCAACATGACTCAGAGTGGGAAAAGGAGGATTACCCCGACTTGTCCAGGAAGACAGCTTAGGTAAAAGGCGGTACCTAGTGTTGCATCCATCCTGTCTTCTCTCCCCAGACTTGAGGCCAGGAACTCTAAGTCATGCCGAAACCTGTAATGCCTACTCTGTAGTAAGAATGGAATAATGAGGGGGGCCCAGGGGGCTCAGTTGGCTGAGCGCCTGACTCTTGGCTTTGGCGCAAGTCATGATCTCATGGGTTCTGGGATCCAACACCACACTGGGCTCTGTGCTCAAGGCAGAATCTGAGGATTCTCTCCCTCCCCATTCGCCCCTCCCCTCACTCACATGCTTGCTCACTCTCTCTCTAAAATAAATAAATAAATCTTATTAAAAAAAGAATGGAATAATGAGAATATTACAAACTGTCATCTTTAAAGAGCAGTAGGCTAAAAGCCTTTGCATATATTATCTCACTTAACTCTATCCAGAACCCTACAAAGTAGGCATCAGAAGCTTCATTCTATAGATGAAGAAACGCTCCAACTCCCAGCAGGCTGATACTTGTAAATACCTGTTAAATTAACTCATCATTCATAAGCAAAATGGTCATTTAAGGACACATCAACAAAAATCATTGTATTTTCCATTATTAGCAGATATTAGGTATTTTTATATATTTTAGCAGATATTTTCTAAATTAATTTACTTTTTCTCAGTTTACTGAGATACAATTGACAAACCAAAAGTGTATGCATTTCAGGCCTGGAATGTGATGTTTTGTCATATGCATACACTGTGAAATGACCACGGCAACCAACCAAGTCAATTAATATTTTCACCACCTCAAACAGTTTACCTTTTTTATGGGTGACGAGAACACTCCAGATCTATACTCTTTGCAAATTTCAAGCACACACTAGAGTATTATTAACTAGAGTCATCATGCCAAGTAGCTGAAACTTTGCACTCTTTGATCAAAGTCTCCCGTTTCCTTCGCCCCACCCCCACCCCCTGGCAACCACCATTCTACCCTCTGCTTTTTCATAAAAGTTTATTTGATACATTCAACTGACACTATGTGGCCTTTCTCTTCACATGATGAGATGTTTCTTTACCTCTGCCTCTACAACTGTCCATTTAAACTTAATTAAATTTAATTAAACATCAAATTCAGTTTCTCAATAAAGCCAGCCACAGTTCCAGGGCTCAGGAGTCACACGTGACCAGCGGCTGCTGAGTCAGGGCGGCGAGGGAACGTTTTCATTACTGCAGAGTTCTTTTGGACAGCATCCCTCCATAATCCCAGAGGATTTCCTGGGAGGAATGCTTCCCGCAGCGGAGAGTCACTGCCTGGCCAGACAGAGCCTCCCGCCTGAAGATCCCTCCACGACCACCCCAGCGACAGCATTTCAGCAAGTGACTGTTCCGCATCTGCTCTATCTTAGGTGTCGTACTCATTACATGCGGGGGACACAAAGCAAAGTCAAACTTGCTCTGAAGGGGTTTACAGCCTAGCAGAGGAAAGGGAAATATTTAGTTATAATTAGATGCTGTCATATTTGCAGCACACAGAACAAACCACTGATCCTCAAAATATACATAGTCCGGGGAAACTGCCTCAGTAGGAGAAGGACCAAATGGTGGTGTATTCCTTGGAGAGAATTCCACAGGAGTTTAAGTGATCAAACCAGAACCAGAGATGTCAACATGGACACATCATAAAAGCAAAATATTGAGGGAGAAATTAAAACGTGGAATAGTATTTATACTGTGATACAAGAAAATTTAAAGATAAAGAACGATTTATGTTGTTTATGGATATACATACCTCTGTATTTTTGTTTTAAGTAGGCTCTACACTTAGTGTGGAACCCAGTGTGGGGTTTGAACTTGTGACCCTGAGATCAACACCTGCGCTGACATCAAGAATTAGACGTTCAACTGAGTCACCCAGGTGCCCCTAGGTTTTTGGGTTTTTTTGTCTGTTTGTTTTTTATTAAAAACAAACTGGAGCAAATGTGAACATGTGAGCAGTTATTCATTCTAGGACTACTATATTTTACAAAATAAAAGGAGGTGGTGGAGGAATACAAAAGCCTCCGAGTCAGGGAGGAAGAAGCAGCACGCCGTGGAGGGGGAAGGGCCTTGTGGGGCACAAGGATGAGGAAGGGCGTGAAATGGAGGGGCCACCAGAGATAAGTCAGGCCAGGAGAGTCAGGAGGGAACAAGAAGCGGCAGCAACGAGGGGGAGTTCGTGAGGGAAAACGCACGCAGTGAGGTCTCACCAGAAGCAAAGCAGAAAGGCAGGTGTGGTAAAAGGTCCTGCAGAGGAGGTCAGCAGCCGGTCCTGGGATCGTACATGCTGCCCTAAACCTCTGCTCCATCACCCTGTGGGCAATGGGGAGCTACTGAAGCACTGCAGGCCGTGGGAGAACAGGGCCATTCCATCAAAGACCACGAAGACCGTCAGCCGAGGGCTCTAGAAGGATGGCGGAGACCGCGCCCCTCTGCCTTTCCCACCGCAGTCACACAAGGCAGAGTCTAGCAGCGGGGAAGTCAGGGAGCGGGCGCCAGACGAGGCAAGGAAAGCAAAGCTGAGTGAGAGTGGAGAAGGTGCCCCACGGATTCTTCAAGGTTCCACTCCAATGTCACTGCCGAGCTGTCCCTGGAATTGACCTCCAGACAGACCTACCTCTCGGCTCCGAACCCGCCCTTCACTCCGCTCTGTGACAGCACCTGGGAGGAATTCAGGGAAGCATCCTCTGCTGCCGTGAGCACAAGGGTCCACTTTCCCAGCACTGGGGGCCGAGACCCTGCGGAAAGAAGGGACCTGTCTCCCTGACTCCAGGGTGACACCAGCGGTCAGGGACATGGCAGTGGGACCAAGGTGGGCACTCGGCGCTCTGTCCTGCACAACCCGCAGAGCCCAAAGTCTCACAGCGACCTCACGGCCCTGGCCCAGCCTGGTGACCTCCTGCCCGAGGACCCACCTGTACCAGCACCCTAACTCCCCATGCCTGCTGTCCTTGTCCAGGAGGCCTGCCCCGCAGCCTTCCCAGTTCAGACAGCGGCTGTGCCAGGCATCCTGCCCACCCCGGTGCCCTCACTTCCTCTGCACAGCCACACTCACGTCTTCCTGCCCACCCGCTGACTGCACGCCGTCCCCAGCCCCGGAGAGCCAGCACACGTCTCTGCCACCCTGGGGGCATCAGCCCAACCTTCACGAGCGAGGCGGGCCCCCCGCCTTGGGGAAGGGCCTCCATCCAAGTCTGTCCTCCTTTGGACTCTCTCCCTCCACCCTAAAGTACCCTGCAGAGCTCTCTACCATTGCACGGTCACTCTGTCACCACCTGACACTTCCCTCTTTAAATCACTGTGTGCTTTCTGTGTCCCGGCCAGACCACACTGATAACACAGATCGGAAATTCTACTTTTATATAACAACTACCATTTTGATGCCATTTTCCCACTAGAATGCGAGCTCCGTGAAGGCAGGGCCCATCTTTTATTCCAGGAACATAACAAGGTAGTGGGGCGGGGAGGTCCCAGACATCAAGAGCATGACTACGGGCAAAACTCTCCCTGTGCAGCAGTGCGCGGACAATCCCAACGTGTTTGCTTGCCCCGGAAGCAACTGATCCTGCCCTGCCCTGAGTCTTGCTGCAAACAGACTGCTTTGCATCAGGTGGAATCCTGTCCTTCACCAGCAGTTAAAAAGAGAGAATTCTTGGGGCGCCTGGGTGGCTCCGTTGGGTAAGTGTCTGCCTTCAGCTCAGGTCATGATCTCAGGGTCCTGGGATCCAGTCCCGCGTTGGGCTCCCTGCTCAGCAGGGAGCCTGCTTCTCCCTCTGCCCCTGTTCTCCCCCTCCCCCTGGCTAGTGGATTCTCTCTCTCAAATAAATAAAATCTTTAAAAAAAAAAAAAGAATTATGAAAACGTACCTGGTTCCCTGGAGGAACCCTCAAGGCCTCCCTCGGAATGGAAATCGCTGGGACGCTAAGTAAGCGAACAGGGGTATTGGTCTCGCCAACACTGTGCCCAGCATTCCTAGAGCGTTTTATAAGTTTAGATGATAAATGTACAGTCTTTAAGTTTCATTTAAAAACAAACAAACCCTAAAGCCCCCAGAGATTAGGGCATACCCAGAGATTAGGGCATACTCGTGACCGGGAGGAGCAGAGCCACAAGCATGAAGGCTGTGGAGCTCAGACGACAAGCTGGGCCTGCGGGCTCGCCCACACAGTCCAAACCCCGCCATCAGTCACCAGCCGTTTCACACCTGGCAAATTTCTTAACCAATTCCATCTGGTTTCATCACCTCATTAAAATGCAATGAGATTACCTGCTCGCTGTATCTACGAGTGAATACAAATGAGTGCCACTCAGCACAGAGCCGGGGCCCTCACAGGTCCCCAGGGATGACAGGCCATTACTAACTACTGCAGAGTAAAAGGTCCTCAGAAAAAATCCTATGTAGCCATGAAAATAACTCAGGAGGCTAGGCTGCTCACCACATGAACACATAATGCGCTGTGCTGGCACACACTGGAGGGGGAACGTTCTGGCAATCAGCGCTGTGTACCAGGGAGGCCACAAATTGCCCCATGTCCTTATCTTCCCGAGGGGCTCACCTCGCTCACCTGTCCTCAGCTGAACTGCCCATCCTTCCAAGTTCCCACTAGACTGGCTGAGCACAAGAATTGTGTGTGTGTGTGTGTGTGTATACAAACGACTCATAAAACGCGTTGCTTGAAGATGACAGTAAAATACCCACAGGTGAGGACAAATCACTTTTGTTCCGCTGCAAACCCTAAGTAGGCATTCAGCACAGAGACAGGATGACTTCATTTGCCTCCTGCTTCTCTCCAGCTACTCGGTTCCTAAAGAGCCCGGGAAGACTAGGAGAACACTGTGCAGTGTGGTCAGGAAGGGGGTACCGAGAGATGGCAGACGCCGGGTTCAGCAGAGGCCCAACCCCATCTGGCTGCGTGGGCCGCCCTGAGCCCACTGGGGCAGACACGCTGCATGGAGCAGGCCCCCTGCAGGACTCAGGGACCTGACACTGGGGATTTGCAGGCACACCTGCTGACACACACCTGTCTTGTTCGGGGCTAAGCAGGGTCCGTCACGGGCCCCTTCTGCTACAGACACTTTGACACGGCCCAAAGGAAAGCCTCCCTTCTCCAGGCATCAGGAAATATTTGAAAACAGCTCAGATGGTCACCGCCCAGCTGACTCTATCACAGACCAGAGCAGCTTCTCCCACAAAGACCAGCGGTCAGTCCCCATACAGTGGAGGCTCCGGGCACAGCTGGGGGTTCATTTAAAGTACAGGACGCACCATGCAGGGGACACGGCAACTATGCGTGGGTCCACCCCCCTCAGTGGGCCCCCACCTCCCATCCGCACTATGGTCAGTCCCTCCAATGGGTACCCACTGTCAGCTTCCCACCGCCTGACCCTCCCTCTCCCTCCAACTCCCCCTCCCATCCCCCTCTGCTCTCACTCAGAAACGCCTTTCTTGCAAACTTCTGTATCTCCACGCCTGGCTCCGTCCCATGGAAAAATGCACACGTGGCTACATTTCAGATATATTCTTAGTACTGAGTTCTACACTGTTGTTCATCCATGGATGACAATGACGACTGCGATGATGGTGATGATGGCGGCTACTATTTCTTGGACGTCTGCTGTGTGGTTGGTGCCCTGCTGTACATCTTATGCACTGTCTAGCCCTCCCAGTGACTCTATGAGGTAGAACGTTCTATTTTTACAAATGTGACATTTGGAGTTCATACATGGTAAGAAATCTGCACAAGAACACACAATTAGAGGGGCGCCTGGGTGGCTCAGTTGGTTAAGCGTCTGCCTTTGGCCCAGGTCATGATCCTAGGGTCCTGGGATCGAGTCCCACATGCAGAAGTGTGCTTTTCTCTCTGCCCGCTGCTCCCCCTGCTTGTGCACTCCGTCAAATAAATAAAATCTTAAGAAAAAGAACACATACACGCACACATAAAAACACAAACAAAACACACAAAAGGTCCAGGACTCAAACCGAGGCAAGTTGTCTCCGGAGCCTATGCTCTGCCCACAGGTGATGATGTACTTTTAAATTTGGGGAGTAGCTGTTATTTTGAAGAGTGAGACGAACCATAGAAATTCTCTCTTCGAAGATCTCGCATTTTATTTTTCTAAGATTTTTAGGTATTTATTTGAGAGAGCGGGGAAGGGCAAAGGAAGAGAGACTCTCAAGCAGACTCAGTGCTGAGCAGGGAGCCCGATGCAGGGCTCGATCTCCGAACCCTGAGATCACGACCTGAGCCGACACCAAAGACCAGACACTTCCCCTGAATTCACCACTCAGGAGCCCTGAAAACCCTCCATTGTAAAGATGAAGAAACTGATCCAGGGAGCTATTTTCCCAAAATCCACGTTGGGGACAGTGACTAAGCCCGGGTTCCAAGGCAGTCACTGAATTCCCAGAAAGTACGGTCTGTCGGGAAGTCTCTGCAGACACAGTGTTTCACTACGTGCTTAGAGGAGGACAAAGACAGCTACAGGGGCCCAATGGCGGACCAGACTCTTCACCAAGCAGGAGTCACCTTGCCTCGGCTCCAGATCACAGCGCACGCAGTGCCCAGCAGTTTCGGCGAACAGGCCACATGCTTCCACGGGAAGACGAATTCAAACACAGCACATTCTGCTGTGCTTACAGAGCAGTGGACGAGGGCCTGTGGTTAAAAGCCTGTACTCCATCCAGACTTACATTAGTTTAGATATCAATTCCTACTCTCTCTCTCAGGTCTGCCATCTTGGCTAATGTTCCTCCATCCTCAGTTTTCTCATCTGTAAAATGGGGACAAGGCACGCCACAAGGCGTTTTTATACAGTTTCAAAGATCACGCACTTAGCACCACTGCAGTCCATAGGAAGGGCTCATAAAAGTTTGTCTGTTGTTACTGTTAATGGTTATTACTCCTCACTTCTCCACTGGCCTGTCTCTGCGCAGCACAGTGGACACGTGCCCATTCCGCCACCCGATAAACCCACCGAAAGAAACAAATGTTCCTTATCTGTCGGGAACACGTGCTCCTTACTCCGCTTCTCCGACTTCCTGGTGACAATTAAATACCCTTCCCCCAAGCCATACAGAAGCACAATTACTTTATATTTGTCACTCTGGTAACCAGGCAACTGACAGTCTTTTCGCACAATGAAAACACTCCAAATGCTTCACTCTGATTCATTTTAGTAGGCAGCAGGTCGGGCAAGCTGAGCCATCTGTACTTCCTGAGAGGTGCAATTAGGGACCTTGGTTTTTAGCAGAATCACTCATCGTTCCCCAGGTATCAGGCGAAGCTGAGAGCAGATGCAGAAGCTCCAGTGCAGATGAGCCCCACGCCGACTCGGGCAGAGCTTTTTCAGGGAGGTGGTGTGTGGCTGACTGACGAGCTCTGGTCTCAAGTGCCCCCACCGAGCCATGCAATCCGACACAAGTCATTTAATGGCCTGGGTCTCTGTTTGCTCGTCTGTAGAGAATATCTCCAAGGGCCTCTTAGCTCTCGATCTGTCTGATTAAGGAGGAAGGGCTACTTACGTGGGAAAAACCCATTACAGAGTACCTTTCAGACTTAAGAGATTTTTGTTCAATCTATTACAGAAACCTACAACTTCAGTTGTGGCTTCGGGCTTCCAAACAAGTTCCTCACAAGGGTCAAGACAGACGATCTTCAAATTCAATACATGTAGTCCTTTTCCAAGATCAAGGCTGCTCTCAGCCACTGGTCCAGAAAGACCGATCAAGCTGGGCTTCGACGAGTTTGGCAATATGATCAGTTGTAGCCTTTGGACTTTTTCTTTCCTTTGAAGTTAGCTGCAGGCTCTCCTGAGCTCAGAACTCCCCGTAGGAAGAGCGAAGGGCACAGGCATGTCACGTGCGTGGCAACGACAGTGGCCGAGCGAGAGCCTCTGTGGCACGGACAGCACAGATCCAAAAGTCCTGGCTCTCGGGGTTTCCCTAGGGCTCCCCAAAGTCCTCTCTTCTCCCCTTACCTGCCTGCTCTCCCTTGCCCCCAGATCCCTGCTAGATGCCCTGGGTTCTTAGATGCTCCTAGAATCCAGGCCCTGTGGTGTGTCCCATCAAATTCTCGTGAGAACAGCTGCATAACTCGCCTGCCAGACAGGGGCTCCCTCTGCCACATCAAATACTATTTACTGACTGTCTCTACTCAGTGAGATGGGGCAAATCATCTCCAGGGAAGGAGTGGAGGAGGGTCCCTCCTGCCCCCGCCCACAGACCGGTCCTCTCATATTCCTGCCCAAGGAGCACCCTGGCCTCCTGGGTCGCTCACCAGTTTTGTGGGTCACGTGTCCACTTCTGTTCTCCAACCAACTTGGCAGTCTTTCATTTATTGTCCACAACACTCCCAGTCCTCACTGGTATGGTGAAAGCTCTAGCAATTAGCCATTTTTCTTCGTAATACTGGGTGAGTAACAGATTTACATTTTTATTTTATCCAACTTGGTTCCAAAAACAGGATTTGAGATTTTTCATAAAGGTACGTAATAGTGGTAATTTAAATTAAGTAGATAAGGGAATGAGGGCAAAGAAAATACGATCGTTTTTTAAGTAGGTGCAGGTGAAGTTTAGGCCTATAGATACAAGCTAAAGGTTTTGGATGGGTTGTAAAATATAGACTACAGTAGCTTCCGAGCTTCCCGGTGGCCAGAGCAAAGAAGAAAATGTAATTAGTAAAAAGATTTTGCAGAGTCTATAAGTAAAAAACAAATAAGCACAACTTTTCCTTGTTGATATTCCGCACACGAGGGGGCTGAACGATGAGGCAAAGCCCAGAGCTGGCTGACAGGACAAAGCAACACAGAAAACAAGGAGAACCCGAACATTCTGGATCAGAGATCGGCAGCCAAATTCCAACTCTTAAGGTCACTACAGTGGTTCCTCGGAGAAGGATTCCAAGGCCATAACAAGGTTCTGGCTCGCTTACCAACACAAGTGCAGGGGGAAAAGCGGGACTCAGTCTAATGTCTGTCTCTTAAAGAGACCCCCATCATTTAACACACCTCAGCTTCTGACAAAGGCGGGCCACCCGAGCATTTGAAACGCTCACTTTGCCAAGGGCCTGGAAAATACCACACATGGGCGGGTCCACCTGCTGTGTCATCATCACTCCCGACATCATCACCATTTTGTAACCATTAATAGATCAGGTGCTGAGCAATTACTAGTTTCCAGGCACTTAATCGTAGGTACTCTAATATACTGTGTATACACTGGGCTGAAGAATCAGAAAATCAGATGTTAATGTGCCCACAATCACATTGCTGGTAAGTAACAGAGCTCAGCCTTGAATGGAGGTCGGTCTCCTCCAAATTCTTAACTTTAAATTTAACATTAGTTTTTTACTTATTTTACATACCTCCACTACTAAAACCGAAATTTGAGTACAGCCTCCCAGGATCTATGTGAGACTTTTAAAAATAAATTATATATATTAATAAATATTGTCATATCCATTATAAAACCGCTAAACATATATATTTCAAGGAATGAGCGAGCTAAAGATGAAATAAACAGTATTCAATTTTTTACTTCATTTATTACCAGTACAATCTTTTGCGGTCACTAATATTGTGAACAAAATATCATGACTTTTTAAAAATCCTGCTTCACTACTTTATGACACAGTGATCCAAGATCTGGCTATAAAGTAAGTTTACTTGGATATTTTGACACTGGTGACTGTAACATATACACATACATGGTGATAAAAATGTGCATGTATCTTTGTTCTCATTAAATAATGGTATTTATTTTTCAGTTTCATCCACAAGTTAGGAAAAGATGTCTGTTGTAATCCAGGAATCAAATTTCCATTTTTCTTGGATTCAGTTACAAATTAATCAAAAGGTAAGATTTCTTTTTTTTTTATATTTTTTACACATTTGCAATATCTTCATTTGCAATATCTTCAAACTGGTTAGAAGATTTGTTTTCAAGTTTGAGTATATAGGTATGAGTTTAATATGTGACATTGTATTCAATGAACCATGTAACATTTCAAAAGTCTCAAAATGCTCGTCCATAGATAAGTGGTTCCCTTTTAAAATACACTATTTTCTCATTGTTAAAACATTACCTTTGCCTTAGACTGTGTTTGTTTGCAATATTTGCTTACTATCACATTCCAATAGCCCTTGTTGTAACAGAGAGGGCCACGATTTATACTGCTTGCCTTTTGTAAAAGGAAAACATGAATGTCTAACATCCTGAGATGTGATAACATGGCTAAGCACTGCGTCATAAAAAAAAAACAAAAACAAAACAGAGAATCTCAGGATGGAAGAGGCAATTTTCATACAACTTTTCTACTTCACTATAAAGTGCAATAAATATACTATTTGTCTTTTTTTTTTCTTTAATGAAACTAGCCAGGTAGCACTATCAAAGGCCAACATATTTCAGCATCCAAAAGAGGATGAAGGAGGCCCTGTGGTCTGCCCTGCCATGGTGTGGGACTCCCCTGTCCTCCTCCCTATCAGGAAGTCCACGCACCTTGCCTAACCCGTGACCATCCTGACAAATGTACTGAACCAGTATCAAGTGTTAATTTTACAATATTAACAGTAAAGGCTAAGTTATTTTTCTTTTTTAGATTAAAAATATAAATGGAAATTCTCCTACTACCTTCCTGACCCCAACAGGACACCTTGTATATGCCCTGGAACAGGATTTCCATTCTTGGAGACCACTGCTCGAGCCCACCATGTCCTACTGCCTCCTAATCGACTCTACTGCCCTCCTTGAACAATCAAGCAAAGGGTAGAGCTGAAATTCTCTCCTGGAAATCAAGGCAAGCCTTCTGATAAGACGTGGCAGAGTAAACCCACCTTTCACTTCAATTTCTCTGCAAATCTCACTGCAATAGTAAAGGGGAAACAAGTGAAACTCTGTAAGGACAAAGAGATTAGGAGAGAAAACCTGTAACAGTCAGGCAGTGTCCGTTTAATTTTACTTAATTTTTTAAAGTTTTTATTTACATTCCAGTTAGTTAACATTCAGTGTAATATTAGATTGAAGTATACGATTTAGTGATTCAACACACAGACAACACCTAGTGCTCAGCACACATGCCCTCCTTAATCCCCATCACATACTTCACTCATCCCCCACTCCTCTCCCCTCTGCTCACCATCAGTTTGTTCTCTATAGCTAAGAGTCTGCTTCTTGGTTTGATTCTCTCTTTTACTCCCTATGCTCATTTGTTTTGTTTCTTAAATTCCACATATGAGTGACATTATGTGGTATCTGTCTTTCTCTGATTGATTTATTTCGCTTAGCATCATACCTTCTGGTGCTGTCCATATGATTGCAAATGAGATTTCATTCTTTTTTATGGCTGAGTAATATTCCAGTGCACGTGTGTGTGTGTGTGTGTGTGTGTGTGTGTGTGTGTGTGTGTAGACAGATATCCCCCATCTTCTCTATGTGCTCATTGAGAATGAGATGTCCATACAATTTTAGAAGCAGAAAAGCAGATGACAAATGGCAATGGACTGAGCAGACCAAACAAAGCTGAGTATTTGCCTGTGATAGAGGAGGGAGATAGAGTGTGTAGCCAGGAGGCAAGTCATTTTGAGTGACAGGACCCCTGAAGAGCTCAGTCATTATTAGTACCAGGTACTTCTGGAGGCAAGGGTGTAGGTGGGGTAGAAAACAGGGAACTGGCAGAAAGTCTGTAGAAGATGCAGTTAGGCCTGGACCCTTGTGTGGCCAAGGCAAGATCTCTGGGAAACAAGAACTTCTGGGATCGGCTGCTTGACAAGGTGAGGAGAAGTTTACGTACCCCATGGAAGACCCTGCTTGGCCACCTTTCCCACTCGTTTCCTAAAAAAGTAGCAGCCACAGCCATATTTTTCAGGCAGGGAACTGGATGACTGCTTTCTGGAGGAAATGACCGAAACAAGAGAAAGCATTCCCAGTTACTAATGGTTCTGGAGTCCTTCATGAAACCACCTGATTCCCAGCCAGCAGCCCTGGAGTGGATTCATCTTTTAAGAAATACTACTCATGGCCTTAGACCTTCCACATGGCCTTGTTTTGTGCCTCTGTCTTAAGTATGAATGAACAGCAACCACCAGTTATTACAGTAAAAATTCTAACATTAAAGACAGCAAACAAAGCAAGCCAACAACGAAAGGACTCTGGAAGAAAGAGAGTCAATGCAGGAAACAGGAGAACGACTTCTATAATTAGTAATTCTTCAAGACTGAGAGATGGAAAGAAACTGAAAACAGTATGAAAGAGCTCTTTAAAGTGAAAATATAAGGAAGAAAGAAATCAATGGAGGAGGTGAAGTATTAATTTTGAAGAACTCTCCCTGAAAGACAGACATCTGGAAAATAAGACATAAAATGTAAGAGGATTCTAAGAACAATCCAGGAGATCCAACATCTATGTGATAGGTGTCCCAAATAGAGGGAGAAAAAGGAAAATTGAGGGGGAAGAAATTATCAAAGAAACAGTTTAAAATATTTTCCCAAATCTGAAAGGAAAGGAGTTTTTAGATGAAAAGATTCTACCAGGTGGCCAGTAAAAATAATTTTAAAAGTCTTACAACCAAGTTATATTATTGTAATGTGTTAAAACATCAGAGACAAAAGTAATATCCTGAAAGCTTCCAGAAAGAAAAGGTAGCTCAACGTCGAAAGATGGGGCAGGGGGTCAGAACAGCTTTAGACTTCTCAACAGCAACACTGTGATCCACCAAGAATACAGTGGAGAAGTGCTTTTAAAATTCAGAGGAAACGGTTTCCTACCTGGGATTCCATACTTAGCAAATCTTTCCATCAAGAAGAGTTTCAGAAAAGACACTTTCCTACCTACAAGCTCACAACAACTGTACCAATCTTACCCAGCTTCTCAAGAAGCTACTGAAGGAGGTGTGTCAGCAGAAGAGGGAAGAAGACAAAGAAAGAAAGGTGAGATCAGGAGGCAGAAGAGAACGGTGGGGATGGCGATGACGATGAGGACAACCCCAGAGCCCCTGAGAGTGATCCATCCACACCAGAGCCCAGCAGAGGACTCTGGGAGGCAAGTCTCCAGTTAAACAAAATAGGTGACTTTGATGTTGGAACCTGTCAAGGGGGTGTTTTCCACCTCTGGTGGAGAGTATAGGCTCAGTCTGTAATACATAAATAAAAATGAGGCAGCTATTAAAAATCATGCAGTTCTAGGTGAACAATGAGAGACTATGGACTCTGAAAAACAATCTGAAGGGTTTGAAGAGGTGGGGGGGTGGGAGGTTGGGGGAACCAGGTGGTGGGTATTAGAGTGGGCATGGATTGCAGGGAGCACTGGGTGTGGTACAAAAACAATGAATACTGTTATGCTGAAAATAAATTTAAAAAATGATTTAAAAAAATTAAAAAAAAATAAAGACAAACCTAAAAAAAAATCATGCAGTTCTAAAATTCAAGGGGAAAAGGTTACGCAGTAAAGGAAACACACTCACAGTTCACAGGACAACTCGGCCACATACACATAAGAGCCAAACTCATACGAAGTCTGCATATTAATGGAATAGCTAGAGAACGTGGAGAGCAGAAGAGAGCTAAATCCTTATTTTCTGTACTTGGAAATCAAATACTCATTTTAAAGACTACAAAAAATATTCCGAGTGGAAGTCATTAACAAGAAAAAAAGGATGGAGGGAGGCAGCCTCTCAAAAGGAGGAAACAGGAGTGGAGGGAATGTGGAGAGAACGTTGTAAGCCTCCAAAAATGATTTGAATTGTTTAAAAGCTTCATGTTATTCTTTTGGTAAAAATACAAACTACACCTCAAGAAACACAAAAAGAATATTCAGGACAGGATGAGAGAAGAAAAGCTAACATTCTGCACATTTCTCGTGTTTGAAGCACTTTTTGTGTTATTAACTCCTTCTCTGCCCCTCAAAGCCTTATGAGGTAATAAACACTATTATTCTACTGCCCACTGTTCGATCAGGAGAGTGAGGCTTAGAGGTCTCGAGTAGCTGGCCAAGGCTGCAGTTAGGAAGTTAGGAAGCAGGGAATTTTCACCTGCACGCCTGACTCTGGAGCTTGCGTTTTTCACGACCCTGCTATCCCGAGGAGGAAGGTGTTTAAAAGGCATGCCAAGAACATTTTGTCTGATTAAAAGTCCATCCATCTCTGCAGCGAGTTTCTGCAGGCAGGACCAAGAAAGAGTCTTCTCAGAGAACAGTCCTAGGTCTGTGCCCACACAAAGACTGTTGGGCAGCTGTGTTTGCAACATGATCTGCCTTATACTTTTAGGCATGATTTTAGTGGAGAGAATTATCTAGCATGGCCATTTAAAAAGTCTCAACAAAGCTGCCCACCCCGCCAAGAATGCCTAAAAGGGGCAGACTGCAGAAAACAAACCCTCATTCATTTACACAATGTAGCAATGAATGTAGTAAGATGTGGAGAAGAAAGGACTGTGTGGGTCTCAAGAGGGTCCAAGAATCAAAGTGCCTCGTCACAAAAGGACTGCACATCCATGCAAAAATTACGAAAATTAAGACTTAAGCCAATCTTCCAGAAGCAGCTGATAAGAGTCCTCCAATATAGATTCAGTCACTGTAGGACATAAGACAGAAGAAAAAAGTGATTGCATAATGTATGCAGTATTTAACTCACATTACAGAAAAAATCCCCATGGAGCACCGAAGTCTTGCCTGGCCAGTTGATTTTTCTCCTTAAGCCATACTGTGTGCTGTCTGGTTAAGTGCTATTATTTCTGGCAGACAAGGCTCATCTGGAATCAGAAGACATGATGTCCTATGTCACTGAGGGTCTTACTGATTTCCTAGGAAGGGAGGAGCCTTGATGAATTCAGTGACTGCTTCCTCCCCTTCCAGTGCCATTGAGTTGGCCTCACACCAGGAGCGCTGGCATCACTAATAGTCATTCATGTGGCATTTTACACTCTTCAAAATATGTGTTATTCTTTCTGGGTCCTGGCCTGAATCTGCAGAGGGATGGCAGTGACACAGACAGGGCTGTCCACTGTGTGGTGAGCTCAGGGGCCAAGAGAGAAGAGTGAGTCACGGAGCTTTCTGAATCCTCGTCCTCATGAAAAACGACAACACGTCACTGCCACCGAGCACCATGAACCTAACCTTGATTTAATTTCTGTTGCTGACAGTACAGAGGGGTAAACAGCCTGAGCAAAAGCCAAGGAGGGATGGGAGGAGGAACCAGGGAGGAGCGAGTCAAATGTCTTGAGTCTGGTCACCCTATTTCCTGAACTTTCTGTCACAGTCATGGTTATGCTGTGAACTGGTGTCAGGCCATGAGTGGCCTTGGTTCAGTGCATGAAGCAGTGTTTCCAAATCTAAAGGAAACCCACACATGTTTAGATAGGCCACCTCCTGGGACTCTATTATTTGCTCCTAAAATTTCAATTGAGAGAAATGAGCCCTATTTATTGCCTATTACGATGAAGAAACCAGTGGGGGTTTTCACTTCCATCAAAACTATGTATATTACATGCGGACTCTCTTCATTTCTGTTGGTGAAGCAGTTTCTGAAGGAGCTGGTTGGAGAGGATTGCTAACAAGGGACGTACGCAGCCAGCAACCTTGGCTGTTGTGTATAAATTAAGAGGCAGAAAAGAGAACACACTGGGAGCAATTCTATGAAAGAAGGAATAAATGTTAAGAAATAGGTGTATTGAAATCAAAGTCTTACAAAATTTCTGGAAGCTTACTACGTTTCTATGAAGGTAACAAAGAAGCAGAATGTAGATATTTTGTGAAATTACTCATTTTTCAAATATTAAATTTGTATGGTGGGTATTATTTATGAACCCAGTTCTGTTCTAAATGAATTTATCACCTCACCCCTGTAACGGGGGTACTTCTTCCCAGGTTCAGTCAAGGATCAGGTAATAAAAGAAATGAACAATACTTCTTTTGGGTTGATCACGCTCTTGCCAAATGTTTAATCTCAACATAACAAGTTTCAGGACAGCAAAAATTTGAAATGAACTTTATGGTGGCTGAACAACAGAGATATAGACCAGTCAGGTGAGATCTGCCCTCAGAGGTGGAGGAACACAGAGCTGTGGTTGCTGCATTGTTCTTGACGCACTTCCTCAACAGGGACTGAGGGTCAGCTCCCAGCAGGAGCTCGGAAGATGCAGAGCCTGCTGGAGGGCTGCAGGAACCCCCTCTTACCCCCCCTGCTCCTGTCAGCTCCTGCTTGTCCAGATCCTGGCTCAGCCCCCAGATTCCCCAGCTCCCAGGACTGACAAAGTCCTTCCGGTCCCTGTGTGTTCTCACGGTACTGTAGATCTCTGTCATGGACCTTCACAAAGCCAGCCAAGAAATCTCTAACGCTGTGAATAATTGTTAAGGTCTCCCTCTCCACTAGACTGTAAGTTCTGTATGGGCAGGGACAATGATAACTGTCAGTGCTGAATCCCTGGGTCCTGGATGTCTTGCATATAGTCAGATCTCAATAAAAGTCAATGTGGCTATTCGACAAAGGACTTGTACCTAGAATACATAAAGAACACTCAAACTAAATAGTTAAAAAAAAAAATCAAACAATCCAAAGAGAAAATGGACCAAAGGATCAAAAAGACAAGACATAACAAGTGTTGGCGAGGATGCGGGGGAAAAAGGAGCCTTTTGCACTGTTGGTGGGACTGTAAACTGGGGCAGCCACTCTTGAAAATGGTATGGGGAGTCCTCAAAAAATTAACAATACCATACAATCCAGTAATTCCACTACTGGATATTTACCCAAAGAAAATAAAAACACTGGTTTCCAAAAAAGTATATGCAACCCTACATTCATTGCAGCATTATTTATAATAACCAAAATATAAGTAACCTAAGTGTCTACTAAAGAATAGACTAAGAAGATGGGGTTTATATATACACAATGGAGTATTACTTGGCCACAGAAAAGAATGAAGTCTTGCCATCCATGACAAGAGGTTATTATGCCAAGTGAAATATGTCAGAGAAAGACAAATACCATATTTATATGTCAAATCTACAAAACACACACACACACACACACACACACACACACCCCAATCAGAAACACCTATAAATATAGAATACAAACTGGTGGTTGCCATAGGGGAGAGGGGTAGGGAGAAAAAATAGGCAAATGGGGTAAGACGAAATAGGTAAATGGTGTTAAGAGGTACAAATTTCCAGTTATAAAACAAGTAAAGTCCCGGGGAGGAAAAGCACAGCACAGGGAATATAGTCAATATTTTAATAACATGGTACGGTGACAGATGGTGACAGCACTTACCATGGTGAGCACTGAGTACTATACTGAATTGTGAAATCACGATGCTGTACACCTGAAACTAATATAAAACTGTATGTCAATTATACTTCAAATTAAAAAAAGGAATACAGCATGTTACCTAAAGATATAAAATTCTTAAGTCAACATTAACCAATAAAAGCTAACATTAGGGAAAGGAAAGAGACACAAAAGAGATGAACACAGACTTCATCAAAGAGGATACATGATTGGCAAATAAACACATGAAAAGATGCCCGACATGGTGTGTCATTAGGAAAATGCCAAGTAAAACCATGATGATACGTTACTATGTACCCATCAGAACACAGGAAACCAACCACGGTGGCCATGCTAAATGCTGACAAAGACACAAAGAAACAAAGAAGGGGGATCCCTGGTGCACCGCTGTTGAAGGTGACAGTGCTGTGCTCTGGAAAACAGCTGGGCAGTGGCTTCAACAACTAAACGCAGCTAAGCCAACTATCACCCGGCAGTTACATTTCTGAGCATTTATTCCAGAGAAAAAGAAAAACTGTGTCCATGTAAAAATCTGTGCATGAATGTGCACAGCAGCTTATCATTAACTGCCCCAGAATGAAAATGACCCGAATGTTCTTGAATGGGCAGATGGTCACCTGACCGCGCATGGCCACACCATGGAATCCTTGTGGTGTGATAAAGGCAGGGGTGTGAGATGCACAACAACTTGGGTGCGTCTCCGGGGCAGTATGATGAGGAAAGGTGGTGACCTCAAAAGATGAGGTACTCTGATTCTATCTGCAGAGCACTCTAGAAATGACCAAATAGCAGAGATGGAGAGAAGGTCAGTGACCGCTGGGGGTTAGGGCTGGCGGTGGGGAGCCAGGATGACAATGGTGTGGCGCGAGGGAGCCCCTCCGCGTGAGGGACTGGTCTGTATCTCGACTGTGGTGGTGGTTACACAAATCTACACACATGCTTGCACAAACAGGCACACACACAGAGTGCATGTAAAACTGGTAAAATCCAGTTAGGGTCTGTGGGCTGTACCCGTGTCCACTTCCTCGGTGTGACAGGTCTGACAGATGTGATGTGACCAGCAGAGGAAACTGCAGGAAGGGGGTACAGGATCTCCAGGTGCTCCTTCTGCACCTTCCTGTCTTTAACTGTCTCAAAAGGAAAAGGTAGAAACAGCCAAGCAGAATGAATGTGGGGAGGGAAACTATAGGTTTGGGGGGAAAGCAGCAAACTTGGTGAGCAACCTGGCCTACGAACAAGGGCCCACAGAGTGGGGCCGACGGGGACCTGGGCCAAGCGGGATCGTTGCAGGGCCATGGTTGGGGAGAAGGACACAGGCATCGTCATCTGAGTAAACGCACTCCCAAGGGCATGCTGAGTTTGGGCTTGACTGGCATAGGCACCGGAAGGCAGCTCTGGGTAGAGGTGGTCAGAGCCCAAGTGCTCGGGTCGGAGTAAGATGACCTCACACCTCACTGCATCTCAATTAACATTCAGGGAAGATCCATTAATCCCGGTAATTATTTTTGGCAGAGCATTTCACATTTGGGAGGGCCCTAGGCTGTATGATAAGATATGGACACCCTCAGGGGTGAGCCCCTCATGGTTTTCTGAGCAAACACAAACTCAGAAGCAGGATGAGGGTGAGGACATGAGTCAGACCCTAGGAATGGGGCTCTGGCAAGGGCTCAGGAGCAGACCAGGGACAGAGCAAGCAGGGGCCAACAAGCCGTACTGAAATCAGAAATCCCAGCCCTCTCTTTACTTAAAATTTTATATTTTATTCCTCATGGATTTTTTGGCATTAATTTTGATTCTTTAAAAGAGTACATTAAAATTTAGCCAATTGTCATTATTTGCAGATTATGTATTTGTGATTTTGTGTACTGGCTAAAATTGATTTTAACCTCAAATCTGAGGGCCTCATGGGAGTGGCAAAAAATTCCGATCACTGGACACGCGCTCCTGGCGGAGGGAGAACCAGGAGACACTGCCTTCTCTTTTCAGCTCTCAAGCGTCCTTTTTACGATCTACTTAGTGCCACATTTTTCACTTTTTTGTTTTGGTTTGTTTTTTGTTGGTGATACTGCTGCTCAAAGTGGTCCCCAAGCGTGGTGCTGAAATGCTACCTAGTGTTCCTCAAAGCACCAGTCTGCAGTGTGCCTTATGGAGAAGATACGCATGGTAGATAAGCTTCATTTGGGCATGGGTTCCAGAGCCGATGGCTCTGAGTTCAATGTTAGTGAATAAATAGTACATACTAAGGAGTCTTTAAGAAGGAAACACACAAAACAGGATTATATACTGATGGATTGACCAAACTGTTGTGACCAGAGGCTCTCCTCTCGGGAGCCTGACCCTATAATTCCCCTAGGAGCAGTGGTTCCCCATTCACTAATCCAGTGTTCACGGTGACTTTACAGAATGTAACTACTGAGAATAATGACAATTGACTGTATTATTTATCTTGCTTACTGGGTTTTTAGTACACTAATCTTAGCTGGTGATAGAGGCCCATGGCTTGAGTTTTCCAGACCACAGTCTTCCCAAAATATTGGGTACCAACCTAGGCTTCCCATCACTTCATTCCACCAGATAAGGCCTTCAAAATACCCATTACTATCTTGAGTGACTATACATTAATAAAAGAGAAAAACTGAACACCAAAAATGCAGGAAGGAGAAAATCTCAAAATCAAGGAGAGCTCTTCTTCAAAAAAAAAAAAAAAAAAAAAAAAAAGACAACAATTTTACACTGTTTTAAAGAACAGACTTTTCAAAATTTTTAAATGCATGCAAAATAAAATTTTGATTTTAGAATATTACTTTGCACACTGCTATTTTTCTTATTTTTGCCAATCTAAGTCGAGCGACGTGATACATATTCTTAAATTTATCTTTAGCCAGATCTAAAAGAGACAAGATAGCAAACCATTAAAAATCTGTATTCTCAGGGGCGCCTGGGTGGCTCAGTGGGTTAAAGCCTCTGCCTTCGGCTCGGGTCATGATCCCAGGGTCCTGGGATTGAGCCCCGCATCGGGCTCTCTGCTTGGCGGGAAGCCTGTTTCCTCCTCTCTCTCTCTCTACCTGCCTCTCTGCCTACTTGTGATCTCTGTCTGTCAAATAAATAAATAAAATCTTAAAAAAAAAAAAAATCTGCATTCTCCAGGTAGACTGCCGGGTGCTCAAATCCTATCCCTGCCCCCTTCCCAGCTCTGTGGATTTAGGAAGGGGAAACATTAAACTGATCTAAACTTGACTTTCCTTACTTTCAAAATGGGCAGAGTAGTATTACTTAGTAGACTTGTGACAAGAAGTCAATTTTGTTATTGCATAAAAGATGGTAAGACGATGCTTGGCACAAACTACGTGCCCAGTGAACGTCAGCTGTGATCATCGGATTATAATGACCACTATCATGAGGACAGCTGAGAACGGGACTTCAAATGTCCAACTTATTTCAGTATGTTACCTAAAGTCAGTCACTACTGAAAAAAATTGGTTTCACATAGGTACGATGATGACAACACCATTTCACTCCATCTGGAAACGTGAGAAATGAAATACACTGAGAATCCGCTGCCTGTACCCACTGTGGTCCTCAGGACAGAGAGCCACGAGAGGCAAGTGATGTCCTCCAGCACGATCCCCATGGACTGCTCAAAAGAATCTGCAAGAATCTGCAAGGCAGCCCAGCTCGGTCTCCCTCCATCAGGGGAAGTGGATGGGGACAAGCCATCAGCTTCCTCAACTATCCAGCTGGAGAACAAGAGACCATCCTTCTCCTCCGTGTCAGGGGAGGCTGACCGCACGCCAGCCATGACCACCCACCTCCAGGAGCAGGTGGTCCAGGTGCATTAACCCCAGGAGCCAGGAGTGAGGGTCTCTGCCCGAACCGCCTCCAACCTCTCAAATGTTCAACACGGTGCCCTGAGGTAAGCCTCTCCTGTGTGTCACACCAGCCTGCCCTCGCTTCCTTGGGAACGAGACGATGTGTCTAACCACAGAGCGCGGGCCATTAACATCTGTCCACCTCGCTAAGGTCGCCGCGAGACGAATGAGCCTGCCGCTGTCGTGTGCAGAAGGCAGGAAACGAGGCGAGGCTGCCAGACGTCAGGACAAAATGACCTTTCTCTTCAGATCACGCTGCCCAACAGGCCTGGGTTCTGTGTGGCCTGAATAATTCACCATATGCTTGTTTTTATTAGTCCCATGGGCATTTACACTCAAATCACTTTTCTAATCATTTGGGGGACCCAGAAATCCAATGTGAAGGGAGACTTGAAATCACATGGAAACACACGGCATCACTTCAGTCATTACAGATGAGAAAACCGAAGCTGAGAGGTCGGGGTCTCCCTGCGGTGCACACGGGACCGGGCTGAGTCAGGAGTCGGTCCTGGGAGACCCCGTCCCAAGACCTGTGCCCTGGAGTACACCATCCACTTCATTTATTTCTCAACAGCTGCACAAAACGCATCGGCCCTGGTCCCCTACATCCTCATGAAGTAAACAGAGGTGACAGGCCATAAACATCACAGACGCCAAATGAGTCATGGGCAGAATGAGGAGGCAAGACCTCAGGAGTGGACTCCGGTGAAGTGAAGCAAGTCAGAAACCCACACCCAGGAGCACTTGCTCCCCGACAGGGGCCCTGCGGCTGCAGTCCCAGTGCCCTGCAGGTTCCCTCCAGGGGTCACTGCTTTGCACTAAGGGACGGTAATAACCAGGTGCTTTGGAAGACTATTCACACAATCTGCGCCCAGGAGGACCCCAAAAGCCCCACCATTACATATTTCTTTAGGAAGGCCTGTTTGTGGGGCACCTGGCTCTTTTGGTTAAGTGTCTGCCTTCGGCTCAGGTCATGGGTCCTGGGATCAAGCCCCAGGTTGGGCTCCCTGCTCAGCAGGGAGTGTGCCTGTCCCTCTCCCGCTGCCCCCCACCCACTCATGCACGCATGCTCTCGCTCTCAAATAGATAAAATCTTTTATCTAAAAAAGGGAAACTTCTTTGCAAAATAAGAAGGCTGTAGTTTCTGCACTGGTGGATGAAGCAGTGGTTCCAAATACAAAAGCCACCCCCCCCAACCCCCACCTTCCTTCTCCACCTCTTTCCTTCCTCAGAGCTCTGTCTCGGTGCGCCGCAGACACCTGCCAGCCTCTGGCCGCCATGATCAGGCGCCCCCAGAATCCAGCACATGCGACATCCCAGCTACCTGCAGAAACACTTCACTGGACACACGGACATCCTGTGGGACACCTGGCAGGATGCCAGAGGAGGAAACCCAAGAGCTGCCATCCCTTCTCATCTGTGTGTAACATGTGTAAAGCACACAGGTAGCCCTCCCCACTTCCTGCCGGCTGAGGCCTTCAGCGTCCCTCTCGTTTTCAGTGTCAAACAAAAAGCATTCATGGACCTGAGCCAGACGACTGGGCTTGACGACTGCTTATTTTGCTTGGTTTCCTAAGACTTGTACCTGCAGCCAGAGCTTAGAACTGTGCTTGCCCTCGGGACGCCTGGGTGGCTCAGTTGGTTGGACGACTGCCTTCGGCTCAGGTCATGATCCTGGAGTTCCGGGATCGAGTCCCACATCAGGCTCCCAGCTCCATGGGGAGTCTGCTTCTCCCTCTGACCTTCTCCTCGCTCATGCTCTCTCTCACTGTCTCTCTCTCAAATAAATAAATAAAATCTTTAAAAAAAAAAAAATAAATAAATAAATAAATAAATAAAAAAAAGAACTGTGCTTGCCCTCAAGAACTGAGAAACTGAGCCACCACTGATGGCTGGAAACCCAGGGCAGGCTTGGGGCCATAATTTATGCAAGCCGCTGGCCAAAAGGCTTCATGAATGATGATGATATCAATGTGACTTATCAGCACATAGTAACAGGGCCTGAAACACACAGTACAGAGCAGATCTCGAAAAAATACTACCAATGCAGGCTCTCCATTACTGCAGCAGAAAAAGAACATCCAAGAGCAGGGACCCTCCTGTGCAATGCAGCTTCCTCCCTCCTCTATCGGGTGAGGACAGAACCAGCTGCCTGGGCAGGCTGCGATGAGAGGGAGCTAAAAATCCCTGGGTTCTTCGATCTGAGAGCAGGGATTCCACAAGTCTGCTTTCCCTGTCAATACTCTCCAATGAGACCCAAAATTGCAACTCTGATTCCCACAGGGACCAAGAGGTGGAAGATTTGTTTGACCTTCTAATAAAGTTTTGCATGCCGCCTCAATGATGGGAAGAGAAACAAATCCTTGCAGCTACTTAAGGCCAACATCCTGGCTCTAGAACAAGCCCTGAGAGAAACAAGTCCTGAGAATGCAGGGATGGGGGGTGCCAGGATGGGGGGTGCAGGTCCAATTCTCAGACTCGTGGGGAGGCAGGTAGACTGGACACAGCTGGCTAACCATGGGGCGTGTGCCGCATCCCTTCCACCAAGTGACATTTGCATGTTACCCCCTTTGCGTTAACAAACATGCTTCCGGAAAAGGTCTCAGGAAGCGGGCTGCTGCATTTGCTGTAAATGCAATGTCAGATCAATTCTCAAAATGTTACCAGCATCACATCTGGAGGGTAACATCCGTTTAAAATGTAATGCCAACCAGACCATGAAATAATGCCCAGGGTGACACACTCTGTTTCACTTTGTCTTCCAGTAACATGGGAGTAAAAAGCAACTCAGGATAGGACATTAATTGGAAAAACATAAAGTGCACCTTCATATACACTCTGAAGCTTAAAATGCTGTGAGGGCACAGCCAAATACCCGTAAAAGCTTCAAGTCAGAGACACGAGAAGTCTCTATGCCGCCCTCTAGTTTTGTGTTCAGGCTGAAGTTTTCCGTAACAGAAAGTTTAAAAAAAAAAAAAAAAAATAGAAAAGAAAAAGAAAAAGAAAAAAAAAACTTGAAAAGAATTGTCAAATGCTGTGAAATGTCAGCTGTGTTTGTTACTGATAGGACTGGTGATGATTTCTACTTTTTCTTGTTCATCTTTACATGTGGTTTCAATTTTTTTTTTTTTCTACAAGACCCTATTATATTTATAATAAAAAAGCCAGGTTACTTACAAAATCTATGTTATAAAAATTGAAACTTTCTTGAAGAATTGTTATATTTTCTTCTCCCCCATCCCCTTCTTCCCTCTTCCTTTTTTTTTTTAAATAGGAAAAATATATTTTCTTTTTTTGTCCTGGCTCATTGATGATAAAGACATCAGCTCTCATGGCTGGTTTCTTTCTTTCTCCTTCTCATGCTGCTCCAACTGTTATCTCCCACGTAGAGGAAACCCAGTGCACATATATACAGGCATGCCGTAATTGGTGCACGCCTTTCCAATCCCTTTGGAATGAGATGGGGCTGCCATACACAGGCAGAAGCTGGCAGACCAGAGTGAAGAAGACGTCACAGTCCGCGAGAGTTGCATCGGGTCTTGTTTCTGGCTTGTGCAGTGGCCCAGAGCAGCAGCCCCTGACTACTTCCTCCATGGACAGCTAGTCACTGACCCTCCAGCCATCACCCTGGCCACGGCAGCTCAGGAAGAGGAGCCTGGGGCCCTTCTCCTGCTACTGAGGTCCGGGTCCCATGACCAATACCACATCTATCACCAGTGGACAGTGACAGTGGCCTCTAATGGCACTACCATTTCATCACTTGTCAAGTAGAGACAGAAAAGGAGAGAGACTTCTGTCTTCATTCCTCCTCGACACAGAATCCTCCAAACTCACAGGACGAAGACTGGCAAAGGTTGTCTTAGTTTCTTAGAGGTATTGCTCAGATAGTCCATAACTGAATTCTTTTCACGGGATCCCAAGTCACACAGTAAGTACCTTCCAGGAGAACAGACACACGCCATCAGCACCTGCCAGGTATCTATGATTTTTCAGCAGACAGTTTTGTTTGCAACATCAAAATGCCCTCCTTTGTCTTCTGCATTTATAGAAATCCTCTAGCTACCCCCATGGCAATATTTCTCAAAATATGTATGACTAGGGGGTGGGCAGTTGCTAACATGCAGATTCCCAGGGCCTGGCCCTGCCTTCCCGGCTCCCAGGCTCTGGGAACAGGGCCTGGAGAGCTTGATCTCAGCCTTCCCACAGATGACACTCCTCAGAGAGGTTCAGCACCTTGGCTCGCCGCCCACGCCTCCGTGTGCTTCCTGCACGACCCCGGCCTGTCTTGGCGTCTTGTCTCAGAATTGCCCATCATCTGCAACCTGCACCACACAGATCAGGACCGGTGACATCTTACTTCTCCAGTGCCAAGTCTTTATGCGGCTTGCCTCCCTAATACTATGATCTCACAGTAACCGAGGTCTACATCTCTGTGCACAGTACATGCCCAAATCCATGTTATTGCATTTATCTGAGACACAGAAGGAACTCAACCACAGCTCCTGAGGAGACAGATGCTTTTGCTGGACGCTGATCTATTAGTCACGGGCATGTCTGTGATGAGTATAGAGTCCTATAATAATACAGAAATTCATTCCAAGAGTCTGCGAGAGCAAGAAGAAAGAAAAGGCACGTGCTGGCTTCATGCATGCTTACTGTCATGGGAGAGACCCGAACGCTGGGTCAGGGAGTGAGCAGAGCAGGATGACGGCATGTGAATGGGGCCACAATGATGCTTATACAAATAAGGAGGAAGAACCAATCTGGCTTACAGAACAACCGCTCAGAAACCAAACAGAAATATGTTCGGCCTTTGAATGGGTTCAAAAGTTTTCCTGAAAAACTTACTTTTCAAGAGCGCACTGCCATCAGAGACAGTTTCTGTAGTGAGCAAACATACTGAGTCATAAGCCAGGATTTGAGTTTAGCCGGAGGCTTGGAAAAAAAAAAAATTAAAAATCAGAATGATGATGTTTGAGGGATTAAAACGTTTCTTCAGAGTTGACTGTGTAGCCAAGTCTGTAATGAGACTTCTGAAAATTTCTACATCAGCCATGTAATAAGAGGACAGTCTGTGCCAGCTTCAAAAAAAAAAAGGACAAAACCGAAAACTGTCCTAGATCTGCCACCAAGCCAGCCTGCCTACGTGCATTTGAATACCTCCTCCTTCCCAATCCCAAGAGAAGAGGGCGTCTACCTTGCTTGGCCATCCTCATGGCCACAGCAACTGGGGCTCTATCCCTCCCAGCTCTCCTGTCTGTATTACAATCGTCTCTGTTGTCTTCAATCTATCTCAGAAACTCCTCGACAACAGGGACCACCCACGCAGGACTTTGAGTCCCCAGTTCTCCCTAAGAATCTGAGATGTAATCGAAGAACTAGAAACGTCTGGATATTTCTTCAGGATTCTTTGCAGTAGCTGTCAGTGCTGGCAAGCCCCCTTCTGCAGGGTCGACTCAAGCCCAGTGAAGTTCAAGATGGCAGGACTAAGGGTTGTCCACCTCACGTGTACAGACATGGTCCCCTAAGGCCACTGCCCTGGGTGGCCCAGAGCATCTGCCACCTCTCCTGGTATCTGCTCCCTTTGCCACAGTGCTTCCCTCAGCCCGAGACACCCAGCTACAACGCCAGCTCCTTTGGCTGCATGTCCATCCTGAAAATCTTCCGCACTATCAATTTCAGCACCAAGAGATACTATTCTAGACATGACAGGAGACATGGGAGTCACACTTCATGGATGACCAATGGGCCTACAGATGGGGCCCCCGAGCCATGCAGGTGTGTGGTGGCCCAAGGTGAATATGTCCTGGGGCGCGAGGCAGACACATCCATCGTGGGGGACAAGAGTGGTGAGATTTGGATGTGGAGACGGATTAAGCCCGAAGTTCCTCCCGCCATCCCGCTGGGGAGGAGAGGTCGGGACACTCTGTGGTTGGTTTGGGCTCTGTCCCTTTGTGACACAGCTGTGTGGCTCACTGTGAGCCTTACTTTCCTCAGGTCTAAAAAAATAAGGTCACAGGTGGCACACATGAGAGCTTGGTGACAAATTATATCGTGCATGTTAGTCCCCAGGATGCTGCATTCAATAACCCAGCCCACCTAAGTGACATGCTTGAACAGAGAAACCAGAAAGCCATCCTTTGTGTGCACCGCCACTTCCCCCCCTCACACTGTCGCGCTGATGAGGACAACCGGCGCTGGGTGTGGAGCCCACCGTGGGGCACGTTCAGCGCACCTGCTCCTCTCAGAAACCACAAGACAGCAGCAGCCTCCGCGTTTCCAGGATGAGGAAGCTGAGGCCCAGAGAAGGTGGCCGGGCCAGGACTCAAACCTGACCGGGCCCTTAATAGCGACTGTTACTTTTCACACCGCCTTGGGGTAGGGGGAGGAATTTTAAAAACAACAATAAAGAGCTCACACTGAGTGTTGCTGAGGTGTCGGGCGCTACGGAAAATGCTTTTTGGCATGTTGTGCTGTTTCATACTCACCAGTCCCTTGATGTGGATATCATAATTTTCTAGTGTGTTCCTGAGGAACCTGAGGCAGGATTTGAGGCCTGGCAGTCTGGGACCAAAGTTCATGGCTTCAGCATCCCACCCTATGGCCTCTGTGGCAAGCATGTGGTCATACAGGGGAAGCCGGCAATGTTGGCTCTTAATGGCCAGAGAGCTTGAACACACTGCTTCAGACACTGCTGCCAAGCGAGCCACGGCCAGGAGGAGGCCAAGAAGCCATGGCCAGGAGGAGGCTGACGGCTGTGGCTGCCAGGAGCTCCAGAGACTCAGGGTTACTGCTCCATACGCATGGAGCTGGATACGGATCCAGAGGCTGGATACGGCCCCCCGGGCTCCTGCCAAGCTCTCGGGGCAGTGGGAGCTGTCCCTTCCCACTGGACTGACAGGCCTGAGACATTCACGGTGTAAGTGGATGACTGGTCCCTTCCAGGATGCCCCAGCGGCTCATCTCACCCAGCCGGGACCCAAACTCATGACTCCTGGAGCGAGACTATGTGGCCACCTGCTTTACAACAGGGAGCCACTGCAAGGGGCTGTGACAACTCTACTTCTTATCAGAGGGTCTGACCTAAGTGACAGCTTCCTTCTCCTCCTGCTGACTGCTGTCACCAGACGCTACACTAGGATTTTGTTTGCCAAGAGCTCTCAGAAACAAACCTTCTTCCCTTTTGTTCTGGTGTTCTGTTGTAGTCAGAGAGCACCGTGACGCGGCAGGGACAGGGAAGGGACAGCTCTTGTCTCCGGGTGTCCGAGTCTTCCTTCACACAGCTGGCAAATGTATACCTGGAGCAGAAGGCGCTACGGACATCAGGGTCATCCAGAAGTGCTGAGCAGCTAAGTCCTGGACATCACGCCTCATGCCCCGGATTTAGACGGTCTGCCCTGAACCGGCGGCCAGACACGAGCGAAGAGAACACCCACATCCGCCAAGGTAATAACAGAACAACTGCTTTTTAAGTTTCAGTGAACTAGCCCAGGGGTGCCTGGGTGGCTCGGTTGGTTGAGTGTCTGTCTTCGGCTCAGGTCCTGATCTCAGAGTCCTGGGATCAAGCGCCGCATCAAGGCTGGCTTCCTCTCCCCCAACTCATGCGCTCTCACTCTCTCTCAAACACATAAATAAAATCTCAAAAAACAACAACAATAAAAAAAAAAAAAAAACTGAACAAGCCCAGCTAGAGATCAGCAAGCATGTTTAGGGATCTAACCCAGTCTAAAATCTCTCTTAGTTTGCTAGGGTGCCCATAATACCACAGACCAGGTGGCTTACACCACAGAATTTATTTTCCCACAGCTCAGGAGACTGGAAGTCTGTGACCCAGGTGTGGGCAGGGTAGGCCGCTCTTGAGGCCTCCGTCCTTGCCATGCAGATGGCAGCCTTCTCCCCGTGCCCTCACGTGTCTGTGTCTGTGTGTCTGTGTCCCAACTGCCCCTTCTCACAGAGACGCCATCAGACTGGATTAGGGCCCGCTCTAATGATCTTGTTTTACCTTCATCGGCTCTCTGAAGACCAAATACAGCCACATGCCGAAGTACTGGGGGTTAGGACTTCAGTCTGTGAACGTGGGGTGGGGGCACAGTTCAGCCCATAAAAGTGCGCTCTCTGCCCCTGAATTCATGTCTTTTTTCACATGCAAAATACACCCAACCACATCCCCGAGGTCCTGAAAGTCCTAACGCATTCCAGCACCAGCCTGAAGTCCAAGACCTCATCGAAACCAGGTGTGGGTGAACCCGAGGTAGGATTCATCCTGAGGCCACAGGTTTTCTCTCTCTGGGGTGTAGACCCCTGAAATGAGTAGCTTCTTCGAAAGAGCTTGCTGAGCACCCCACAGCTACTCCCTTTCCCGGCACCCCTGGAGAACAGCTGGGTGCCATGGTCCCCATGTCACTCTATGGTCCCCATGTCACCACAAGGCTGGGTCCAACTGTGGCAGAGGCCACCAGGGTCTGCCCATCACCTCCTCTCCCCTGTTCCTTACTAGCAAGAACCTTGTATGGCTGAGAGGTAGCAAACTGCCCCACTGGAAGTATATCTGCGAGCCTCCCTTGGTTGGGGGGGGAGGGTCCAATGAGATGGGAGCAGCAGCCCAATAGAGCTGTGCCAGGGAATCCACCTGGGAAGGAGTGTGCCCCCCTCTTTCTCTGGCCATTCCTCCTGACTGGGGTGCATCTGTGATGACCAGACAACAGAAACCCGCATCAGCGATGGTGGGGCAGAAAGACAAGACAAGCTCGAGCTTCGTGGTGTCAAGGCACTTACTACTAGCCCTGAAAACAGTGTATTTCTGGAACTCAAGTTAAGGGAGAGAAAAATAGATACCTATCTTTCTAAGTGACTATTTCAGGCCTCCGTTAACAAAGCTGTTAAAGACAGCCATGCCTTCTGACACCAGGTCCAATGCCCTGTGCCGTACTCCACATTCAGTAACTTAATTAGCTGTGGCTTTTATGTGACAGCTTCTCTTTGAAGAAGCAGGAGAGCTGCACAGAGAAGCCTCGCATGGTTCCTCTTCTTCCCACTGCCAAAGAGGAGGTGTAAGGACACCAGGGGAGAGGACGGGTGTGGCCACAGACAGGCAGGAAGGGCACCGCGGAGAAGAAAGAAAGGAGGAAGGGCAGGCCAGAGAGCATAGCCAAGCTTGGGAGGCACTGTCTATGCTGATCCTCAGGCCATGCCTCCTGATGGAAACCACGTCTGCTCTTTGCAAAGAATGCCCATTAGGACTGTACCCACAGCCGCCACAAGGACCTCTGCCCACTGTGGGAAGGAGTGGCCCTCCCCATAGCTCCACTGAATTGAACACCGTTTGTGGAAGGATAAACATTCCAGGAGAAATCCATCCAGGAGGAGCAATGCCCAAGGGAGGGATAATTCAACAACACTGTGCAAGTTTGGTGCAGCCGCTATGTGCATACTCTATGTGATGGTTGACTTGTGTCCCCAAGAAAGACCTGTGAGGTCCTAATCCCCAGTAACTTAAGATTACTTGGAAACAGGATCACTGCCGATGTAACTGACTAAGATGAGGACCTCCTGGAGGAGAGTGGCCCCTAATCCAGGACACCTGGGGGCCTTATGAGATGCCAGCCAGGGGAAGACACAGACACCCCGGGGGGAATGCTGTGGGAAGATGGACACAGAACTAGAGGGATATGTCTCCGAGCCAAGGAACACCAAGGATTGCCAGCAACCAGGAGAAGTGAAGATGAAGGCCCCTGGCAGATTCTCCCTTGGGGCCTCCATGAGGAACCAGCCCTGCCAACACTGTGATTTTGGCCTTCCAGCCTCCAGATGGAGGAGACAATGAATTTCCGCTAGTTTAAGCCACCAAGTTGGTTGTACTTGGTTACAGTAGCCCTAGGAAAATAACACATCCCCATGTTCCTAAAACTTTCCATTCACTAGTGAAATTATAGTTTCACCTTATCGGCAAGGTTTTCTTTCTTTCTTCTTTTAAGCTTTTTAAGAAAAAAATCTGATACAACTTAAAACAGAAACATTAAAGAACTTGGTCTTCTTCGTTAGCAGTTAAGCTCATCCCAGGCTTCAGAATAAATAAATGCCTTTTAATAGTCCAAAATGGAAAAAAAAATATTGAGCATGGGCTATAGTTTTTAAGACTAAATTAAATCTGCTTTAAGAAGATTCTTTAGATGAAAAAGCACCTATGTGTAGCTTCTTGCATAAAACTTCTTTTGACTGAGTTCTGTATTGGTCTCAACTCATAAAATGTTTGTTTATTAATGGACCAGCATAAATGTAATCATGAAAATAAGGTCACCACGCTGAAGGGAATGAAGTCATGCATATACTGAAGTTTACATTTCTTTCATATGTAAACAGAGATGGACGAACAGGTGCTATGAGACCCCCTCGATATATTTACACTCATGGCATTCTAACAGCTAATCTATCTAAAAAATAATTCTTATCTAAAATTAAAACTACCTATGAATGCACAGAATTCCTTGCCAATGATCCTGTTTTCTTTTCCCTCTCTCTCTCTCTTTCTTTTCCTAGAAAGGCAGACTGCCATACACAGTGCCTCATGTGGATGTGCCTGGAGTCTTGAAAGTTTGACCACCCTACGTTCTCCTACAGATGGGCCTTGAGAGCTTGTTTGCAGGTTCTAGCACAAGGGGCACGCAGCTTCTTGGATACCCTTGACTGAAGAATGGTCCTCCTCTATCAGGGAAGGTCATCCTCTTTGTCCATGCGGGTTCAGGAGAGACGCTCATGGTACAGTGAAGGGAGAAAGGGGACATCGCCAGATCAGCCTCATCCATCCAGGCAATCAATGGGGCGACTGATGTCCCAGCCAGAGCACCCTTGCATCCCTGTTTTCTTTTTTAAAACCCTTACGAAGGAATAGTATTCCTAAAAGAGTGTTTAAAATACATGGCTGGGGCAGGGGCTCTAATTTTCAACTGAAATGCCTCTACAGTAGGACTGCCAGATAAAACAGAGGATGCTCAATAAAATTTGGATTTCGGATCAACAACAAATTTTTTGAGAGTAAGTATGTCCCATGCAATATTTGACATAATTTTACTAAGACATTATTTGGTTTTGACCTGGAGTTCAAATATAATGGGGTGGCCTGTATTTTATTTGCTAAGTCCAGCAATCCCATTCTCCAAGTCTAGATGGACAACTGAGTCACTACAAAGGAGCTTGTGACCCAGGGAAAGGCAACACCAGTACTGTGTCATACAGAGCTGGAGATCTGTTGTTAACTTGTTCATTCAAGGCCAACATTGATACCTTCTCGCCAAAGAAAACAAAGGAACTGAAGCCCAATCAGGAAATTCCTTAGTCTTTCTATAGAATTCCTAGAACCACTTCCACCTACCATAAATCTTCATTTGACCCCAAATAAAATTAGCCTGCAAGCAGAGAAAGGCTTTCTCTGACAGGAAATTCTAAAGTTGTTCCGTGAATGGGTGAGTTCTGGTTTTTCTCTAAGAGTATCAGAGATGGTTTTCCAAAGAATCTTTAGAACTCGGTGGAGTGGACATTCCTGAGGCTATTCTGGCCAAGAAGGGGGAGTGAGTGGTTATCCCATCCAGATTAGGTCTACCAGATCCAGATCTCTTTACTGAACACTTTCTTATCTCTTTACACACTTCACAGCACTCACCATAGCACATACCCTCCCCAATGTCCATAACCCCACCACCCTCTCCCTATTCTCCCTCCCCCCACCCCGGCAACCCTCAGTTTGTTTTATGAGATTTAGAGTCTCTTATGGTTTGTCTCCCTCCCAATCCCATCTTGTTTCATTTTTTCCTTCCCTACCCTCTAAAGCCCCCATGTTGCCACTCAAATTCCTCATATCAGGGAGATCATATGATAATTGTCTTTCTTTGATTGACTTATTTTGCTCAGCATAATACCTGCTATTTCCATCCATGTCATTGCAAATGGCAAGATTTCATTCCTTTTGATGGCTGCATAGTATTCCATTGTATATATATACCACATCTTCTTCATCCATTCATCTGTTGAGGGACATCTAGGTTCTTTCCGTAGTTTGGCTATTGTGGACATTGCTGCTATAAACATTGGGGTGTACATGCCCCTTTGGATCACTACATTTGTATCTTTAGGTAAATACCCAGTAGTGTGATTGCTGGGTCGTAGGGTAGCTCTATTTCCAACTTTCTGAGGAACCTCCATGCTGTTTTCCAGAGTGCTACACGAGCTTGCATTCCCACCAACAGTGTAGGAGGGTTCCCCTTTCTCTGCAAAGGATACCAACTCTTAAAGAACTCACTTAGTTATATATTTTAAGAAGGACCCCATGCCCAGAGCCTAAAATATCAGCTGAATGGCTATAGATAAAGGTTTAAAAAAAATTTAGCCCCAATAGTGCATTTCTCCAGCCCCCGCTTTTCAGAGCCCAGCAGCAATGACAATCTCAAAACACTGGCAACAGTAGTGGGTTGAGGACAATTTTACTGGTAAGAATCCTGGTGGCAGGTCAATTTGCCTTCACTTCCACAGATTAGTGGGGCTCTGCCTGCTTTGATGTTGGGGTGGTCTGCTCAAATCTCCCCTGCCCTGGTGAGTATCTTTCCCCGAGGTGGGAAATATCATGGCTCGAGCAAAGGCAGGACAGGCTGTGATGTCGGCCAGTATGGGGCAGCCCTGGGAGGGGCTCACTGCAATGGCATGCGGAGCTACAGAAGGACTCACACCACACACCCACACTACCATTCCACTGTGCCGCCCCTCTTTCTGCTCCCCATCTTCTGACCCTTTGTACAGATGCCTTCTAGCCCCATCTAGCCCTTGGCTGGAGTATTGGCTCCACACGGACAAACAGCCCTCTCACACCTCTGGTTCTCCCGCCTCCCGATCTGTGGCCTTCACAGGGCATTCCATGATCCTCAAAGTAATCTTACTCCTCACAAATTTGGCTCTGTTGTTGGACCCCTCACACCTGGAACACACCCAACACATCTGCCCCATATTTGGGTGGGTCCTCCAAGCTGCCAGTGTGCCGGGCACCAAGGGGGTTCCGGGCGAGCACATCTGAATGAACACATGAGGGGACCCGTCCCCCAGTCCAGCTCCAGGCCACCCCAGCGAGAACTACTAGCTGCAGCTCTGATGTGCCAGTGTCCCTGCTCCAAGCCGCGTCCCACTTCTGTCTCTGGACCCGTGGTCTTCTCTTCCAGGAGACCACACACACGGTTTCCACCTCTGAACAATGGTAGAAGAGGTCAGAGGGGCCCAAGCGAGCACCAGGGCAAATCACTTTGCTCACTGGGCTGGAGCCTCGGACTTACAGGATGGAAAGGGGGCGTGGTTCCTCAGACTGTTAGCAGATGTGTCCAGACACACTTTGAAAGGTTTCAACTGCCATATTCATACAGAAAGTGGCACTCTTTTGCCTTAAACTCTTCAGAAATGATGGCAATTTCTACAATCTGCCTGAAGTGGGAATCTTCCTCTATAATCTTCCTCTCGGTGAGGAAGCACTGATCTGAGGTATGGTCTACAATGGGTCTAAGCCAACCTGATGCCAGAAGTAAGGCTCCAAACCAGAGCATCTCCAGCTAACCTGGAAAGCCAACTTCTCATGCAAACATGGGGTAGTAACTGGGTTATAGTCAATGACCGACTTTGAGCTACGCAGAGCAACACTCTGACACAGTTCTGGATTCATCAGTGGTATGAGGCAAAACAGGACCTTCACCTTCCCAAATCTCGGAGGCCATACGGCTTTCAGGCACCTGTGTTAGTCAGCTTGTGCAACTCTGCCCTGACTTCGGCAACCTGCCCTTACAACAACTGCAGGGTGCCCCAGTGCAGGGCAGAAGCCCCTACCTTCCCAAAGGGCTCTCTGTGCTGGGAGGGAGGGGGAGACCGAGTGGGTGAAGTGATTCAGCGATGGGAAAGCCACCGCTCTGACTGGCCCACCTTCAAGACACAAGAAAGAGAAGTTCCAATGATACCCGTGCACATTTGCAAGAGCAAAAACAGAGAGGGCCCCAGACAGCTAGAAGGAGCCATCTGGTTGATGTCTGTCTCTGCTCTGGGAGCACCACAGCTGAGGACCGGGGACGGCATCCGCATCGCTACCTCACCACAAAATTCACTGCAGATGCAGCGAGGACCAAAGTCACCGCAGCTCTTCCAAAGTACATGACCACTTGCTACGCACGTTGTAGCTGTTTTGTCAGGCGGCCGTGCGGGATGTGGCGGTTAGCTCATCACGGCCCTGCCAAAAAATGAACTATTCCTATTCCAGGCCCTTCTTAGTCACGAGGCTCATGGAGGAGAAGGGATGCGCTGGAGAGGTCTGAGAACATCTCAAAAATGTAACCTTTAGTCCTGTGTGCGATGTTAGTGCGGTTTGCCCACCGATGACCAATCACTAGTGTTGGCTACTCACCGAGCATGATCTCACCTGTGCAATGTCAAAAGAAGCAAGTCCTCAAAGCAGAAAATATGTAAGAAAGGGACGCAGGATAAAACATTAACATAAAAATCTGACCTCCGGTATGAAACTACCACCGAGCTCAACTCTTCTTAATCTGAACTCATTTTGTCTGATTGGCAATTAGCTGCATTAAGCACAGTAGGAGCTCAATAAATGTGACATGTGTGCTCAAAGATTCATGGACACGAATGTTTAGTGCAGTGCGGCTGGTGCAGGGGAGCTGGAAAAAAAACATGAACGTTCCAGCAGTAAGGACACAGATAGGCATAGTTTGATATATGTACACAATGTAACCATTTAAAAATCACACCCTTGGAGAATAATTAAGGACAAATGGAAACTGATCTGGACATTATGTTAAAATTAAACGCAGAAACCCATGTTATATAAATCGTAGGCATTTCACAGAAAGATATCTGTAAAAATATACAACAAAATAAAATGTTAACAATGGTTTTCTCAGTGGTGGAAATATAGATGGTTTTACTCTTCTGATATATACACTGCTGTGTTTAACTGGGTTGCTACAGGATATTTACTCTTAGAATGAGTGAATGAATGAATGAACAAAGGAGTGGAAGAACAACCCCATGAGGAATTCGAGAACCATCATTCTGTAGCTGCATTCTCTATGAATTTTGACTGCAACATGCCAGAAAGCTCTTACATCCCCACACCACCTTCTTCCTGGTCACACTGATAGCACTACTGCTCTGGGTTAAGACACAGACTCCGCTCCAGTTAAAACACACCTGACCTTCATAGGAGGGCACTGACACATGAGCAGAGTAAGCTGGAGAGCTGTCACCCGATGGAAAGCAGGTCCTGTCAGAAAGCTGAGGTGGGGACCTAAGTCAGGATTTGAGAGTGGCAGGGCAAGTGTTGTGAAAGACCATCAGACCAGTGCTTCCCAAAGTGTCAGTTAGGAATCTTTTGGGATACAGACTCGAATTCAGTAGGTCCGGGGCCCAGGATAGTCCCTGAGGAGCTCCCAGAGGGAGCTTGAGCTGCTGGGCTGCCCAGCCCACTCTGGGGAACAAGCCACAACAAGTGAGCCAGGAAAGCTCGGACAGTCAGGGTGACACGAAGACATGGGTCCCTGGAATGGACTGGGAAGGGAGAATGCTGATGGCAGAGACAGCAACCAAAATGGGGTGGGGTGAGGGCAGGAAAAGGGAGAGACAGGGTTTTAGAGGTCAAATTCCACCGGCCTTGCATGTTTTCTCAGATGCACACCTGTCTCAGCCTCTAATGGATACCCACGGGCTATACTGGTTTTCTTTCTGGAGCCTCATCCACTGCTGAGGCAAAAACCAGAAACCACTGGGGGCATGTTGTTATTTTCTGAACAAGGATTCAAAGGGACGTCCTCCCACAGAGAGCCGCCTGGGGGAACTCAGAGAAGAACAGGTAGCGCTGGGAACAGTCCCACCCATGGGACACGAGATCCTGTGGGGAAGCAGGTGCTCCTCTGGGAGGTGGCTCTGGTCTAGGCCAGGACTTGGGGAAGTGGTGCTGGGGTGTGGGGCCCGAGAGACCTGGGGCTCACTGTAGCACCCTCCTAACCTCGCCTCTGCACAGGAAGCAGCTGAGGCTCCCAGGCAGAGAGAGAAAACGAGTTACCCAGGGTCAAGGTCAAAGGAATATCTCCATGTCCAGCATTTTAGGCAAGCTTCATAATACCCCCATTCCTCCAAAAGGATGTTGGCAGTGGGTCTCCACTCTGGTCAGCCTCTTCTGGACCTGCCTCCCCTGATGAAGCACAGTGTGACCCAGGACCTGCCTCACAGTGGAATTTCCATGACGGACGTCTCCTGGGGTAACGTGAGAAGCAATCTAACCTGAGAAGGAATGCTAATAATTAGCATTGTCCAACAGCTGAATGGGCCAAGGTGAGAAGAAATGACTCCTTTCGCCTGGGCATCCAAGCCCAAGTGGCAGGGCCATCTGCCAGGCTTCCCGCCAAAAGAGACACCGGCCAGGTAATCCTAAAGGGCCTTTCCAACCCTAAATTCTATTTTAAAGTGGCACAGGTTTACCGGCCTGGGAAGAAAAGTGGTTCTCTGTACTGGAGGATAAAGAGAAAAGAAAAAAGGGACAAATAGTGACCTTACCTCAAGGTCAAGGAGGAGCTTTCTTACTTTGTCTTCTGGCAAGGGCAGGGATGAGGGAAAATGAGGACACCTGCTCCCGCAGGAAGGCAGTGATGAAGGTGGAGGAGGGAGAACCAGAGGGCCTATTAACAGGAAGGCTCTGTGTATTAGCAGATCACGCAAAGACAAAACACACACTTCTACGTGAACAGGGGATCCACACCCAGAAAGCAGGCGGTGACCTAGATTTTGACAACCCTGTCTGGGCCCCAGACCCAGAGATAAGTCTGTCTGAGTCCAGGAAGCAGAGTATGAAAGCAAGCATGTGCTGGAGAGGAACCTCATGGCGAGGGTGTCTATATCCCGCCCCCACCGAAAACCCGGCATCCCACAGCGATGCTGGCGAAAACAAACCACAGCAGAAGTTTGCCTATCTAGGCCCTCAACGTCCAGGACACCCACACCAGTCAAATCGGATTATCTGGTATTTCTGAAACTCCCGGGCAATTTCAAGGTACAGGCGTGGCTGGAAACCATGGGATCTTGTCCCAGCCCTGCCACGCCAACAGAGCAATCCTGGCCAAGTCACTCAACCTCTGGGCGCCAACGAAAGGGCAGAACAGGAGAAAATCCATCTCTACAGTCCCCTTCAGCAATAAAAGTTCTGCGATTCCACGAAGCTTTGAAAGCCCGTGGTCACTTGGACCCGAGGGACAAGAGCACAGTATCCGGCTTGCATCCACCAGTCCCCCAGTGGGATCTGCTACTGAAAAACCATTTTACATCTTTTTTTCCCTTTTACAGCATTTGCTGCTAAAACCCTTCTCCCTCCCTCCCCAGTGAAATGCTCTCCCCTGGGTCTAGAAGAAATGAGAAAGGCCATTGGGGAAAGATTTCCTTATGTGTACTTATTGCTTTTTTTTTTCCTGTTTTCTGCAGCTATAGTTAAGGGCAAAAAGTCTTTAAGTCGTTTTGAACTATCTGGCTGTCAAACGAGTCCATGTTGCAACTACAGATAAGACTCAGCAGCCTTCTCTAAAAAAATACAGGAGTCGGTGAGAATTAACCTTAATGCACGGCTACTGTATACTGCTTTCTACCTGGGAATAAGGAGGTGAGAAAGTAAGAATAAACTGGAGGGACACACACACACACACACCCCCGTTAAAAAAAAAAACAAAACGATTCAGTCAGTTGCTCAAACGTGTATTGTTTTCTAACAGCCTCTGGGGATGAATGGCAAATGGAAAGTAAACTGTTCCGGAAGCGTGTGTGTGTGTGTGTGTGTGTGTGTGTGTGTGTTTTTCCCCATTATTTTTGTTCACTTGGAGGTACCTGATCATATCCACATCCACAGTTTAAAAAAAAAATTACATAAACAGTTGTTTGAAATGTTTTTCTATTTTCTGCCATGGAAAAAAGGGTAAGGTTTAGGGCAGCAACTGGTGTGTTTGTTTAGTTCTCAAAGGTCGAGTGAAACTCCAGTGAGGTTGATACTTGCTTGTATACTTATTTATATTCTGTAACTTGGAACTAATCTTTAACTCACTCCCTTCCAGAGGTTCTGGGGGTAACCCTGGATTTCAGCCGTGGCATTGCTATCAGACGGTATGATGAAACTGACGGCGTGACACCATTCTGCCTTTGTATGTGGTAATTTTAAAAACACTTCCTAGTGCCACTATCTCTCGCAGCGTATCCTCTCATGTTCACCTTGCACACGCCTCTCTCTTTTTTTTAAGATCTTATTTATTCATTTGTCAGAGAGAGAGAGCACAAGCAGGCAGAGAGGCAGGCAGAGGCAGAGGGAGAAGCAGACTCCCCACGAGCAAGGAGCCCAATGCGGGACTTGATCCCAGGACCCTAGGATCATGACCTGAGTGGAAGGCAGCAGCCCAACCCACTGAGCCACTCAGGCATCCCTCTCCCCTCTCTTGACCAAAATTCGTAAAATCTTTTGAATTGGAAAGGAGCCCAAACGTCACCTGGCTGAACGTGCGGCAGTATGCCCTACAGAATCCTCACGATGGCCACAGGGTCCTGACTAGACCAGGCCTGCCAGGCATGAATGGCTTCAGCCACCCGTTTGTCCGAGCCCACCCGGCTGCCGGCACTGAAGACACAAGGGTGAGTCATGACCATTCGGGAGTCCCAGTCTCACTCAGGAGAACGTGGCAACTAACCCGGTATCTATGTCAAGGGCACGTAAAAGTGGTCACGCTGGCCCCGAATTGGTAGGCACTACTCACAGACGGCTTAGGAACCCGGTAAGCCCCAGCCGTCAAAAATCATTATACACAACTAATGACTCATCAAACACTAATGATGTGCTATAGCTTGGCTAACTGAATTTAAATTAAAAAAAAAAAAGAATTATCATTACAAGCGAAAAATGAGAAACATATGATGGTAAGTATCCCTCGGGAGGAGGAATTCAGCAGTGGCGATGCTTAGGGGTATTTCCAGCCTCGCCTGGGAGAAGCAGCAACCCTCCCCACTTTGGAATACCGACCCCAGTGACCCTGAAAAGAGGCCACCCCAGAGGCCATGGGGAATGAGAGGCTGAGAAACTGGAAGGGAAATGTTATCTCCTCAGCACCCAGGTGAGCTTCCAGAAGCTTCCAGTCCCAGCCACCTGACCACAACAACCCCATGAGACTCATGCAGCAGCAGAACTACCCAGTGGGTCCTGGCCAACCCACAGGCTGTGGCCAGTGACCCAGTGGTGGCAGTTTCCCGTCACTGGGTTTGGATGTGATTCATTCCGCAACAGGTCACTGAAACGGTCAGCAAATGTCACGTGATTCCGTAAGGCTGGGTGCAGGGTGTCCTACAAGGAGGAAAACGAACAAGGCCAGAGGGGACAGAGCACATCCGGCTGGTGGGATGAAGGAGGCTCCCGCTTCTCACTGTCACCACTGACTGCGTTCTGCACACTCTCCCTCTCTTACCAGCTGCTTTTCGTGAGTAAACTCGTCCTGCTTAAAACTCCAGCTTCTTGTCTGATATAAAACAGTCTCCGCCCCCCCGCCCCCGACTTGGGTATTTGGACTGTGGACTAGAAGTCCTGGGGCGGGGACGCGGCTCTTTTACTGTCCTCCCACCTGCCTCTCTTAGCGTCCCCGTCCTTCAGGGTAAGGAAAGGACAGCAGGACAGGGGCATGGGCAGAGGCCTCCTTCCTTTGCAGAGAGGAGCTGTAATCTGTTCCTGGCGGGTCACTGTGGTGACCTAGAATGAGCTGGTATCCTCTGTGTGCTGCCCGTGCTGTGTGGGGTCCCTGGGGAGCCCTGCAAGTCTCCCCGCCATATAGATCCCGGATGCGCAAGCTCAGGCTTCTGCTCCACCTCCTCCCCAACCCGTCCCCCTGACCCCTCCGCCACCGCTGCTTGCTGCTGGGGCCCCCACAGCAGGCCTCCTCCCAGGTGGCGGAGGTGGGGCAGTGGGCACCGGCAAGATGTCTCAAGTGGAGAAAACTCCCACATCATCAGGCACTCTGAGGTCCATGAGGGCTGCTCCCCTGCGGCACCCACGCCCCCCCACCCTGGCCTGCTGGATCTTTCCAGTGCTCTTTCTCCTGCCCCACTGGGTCCAGCACTGAAGCAAATGTCCATTCTCCTATTGGTACGTCTCCCCCACTCTGGACGTGGGTAAGGAGGAAGGACCTGAGGGAGGGGAGGGAGAGGCTCGGCACAGAGCCCTCCCCCTGGAGCGAGGACAACTGCTCTCTGCAAGGCACACGCAGGTCCTCTCCCCATGTAACCAGCCGGCTGGGGGGCCTCCCGGCCACGTATGGTGGCTTCATGGGAGCCAGGCGGGAGGAAGGAGGGACACGGGGTGTTCTGGCCTCGATGTTGGCTGACTTTGAGATACAGATGTTGGCCATTCCAGGGCAACAGGAAAGCCACACACAACTTTACGTTCTGAACAAACTGAACGGCTTGAGCGGTGGCGAGTACTCAAGTACAGGAGGCGTGACACCGATTAGCTACGCAGAGGGTTATTTAGTGTCACTAGGAAGGTGTGGGACTGCGAGACCAGCCACGAATGCCCCTAGTGGCACACGCGAGGGATGGGGAGAGTCTGGGCCGAGGCAGGCAGAAGGGGAGGGGCACGGGTGACATGAAAGTGAAACCCACACCTCACACGTGCCCTCATTGTTTGTATACCGCTGATCATGACCCACGCGTGCTACAGAGACAGGACCCACCCAAGCTGTCCACCAGTTAGAGATGGGGGTTAGAGGAGGCTGAACAGGTGGGGGACCTGGAGGGCTTGGTCCGTTATGTGGCCAACTCTTGCATTTTGGCTCAGGTCATGATCTCGTGGTCATGGGATCAAGCCCCACTTCAGGCTCTAGGCTCCATGCAAAGTCTGGTTCAGATTCTCTGTCACTCTCCCTCTCCCTCACTCTCTCTCTCAAATAAATAAATAAAATCTTTAAAAAAAAATAAAAGGCTGAGTGGAGGTTGACTCGTAGTTTCCAGCCTGGGGGACTATCAAAGGGAAGCGCAGGTATGGGGGCAGGGGGAAGAGCTGTCTCAGAGACCAGGATAAAGGAGTCTATTCTGCGGCGGCACCACCCTGATCCACAGAGAGGTCTTCTTGACTGAATGAACCTCTTCCTTCCTGCAACTCAGAACAGGATCGTCATCTTGGTTAAAAATGAATTTAGGATCCAATCAGAGAAATCCGGCCAACACGGGCTGAAACAGACACAGTTGCTTCTTCTCATGTGACAAGACGACTGGAAATACGTGGTCCTGGGCTGGTGTGGCTGTTCCTGGAGGTCGGCCAAGAACCAGACTGCTCCCCTTCCTCGGTCTGCCGCTCTCATCAGGGAGCTTGTAGCCTCATGGCTGCAAGAGGGCCCCAGCATTGGGTCTGCATCCCAGTGGGAGATGGGAGGGCACAGGATACAGCACGTTCTCCCGGGGAGGCCTCTCCTCTATCTGTAGTAGGGGCTCCTCTCCCAGGCCTTCCCATTGTATCTCGCAGCCCAAAACCACGGCACGTGTCCAGCTCCAGCACAAAGGATGCCTAGAGACGGAGTTGCCTCCAGTGCAGCCTTCCCAGCACGGGTGGACGCAGGCAGCCGGTCACAAAGACTGCTCCATTCCTGAGACCCCCTGCCATGCCTCTTCTTTGGTGCCCCCTTTCCCTGCTCTAACCTCCACATGACGCAGGACACGCCTTACCATCTGGTCGCCGCCCCTGTCCCTTTCTAGCACACCCTATTTTGCCAGAATCTTGGTCTCTTTCTTTAGAAGAGGTTCTGTTTTGGAGCTGGGTTCAGACGGAGCCCAGTCCTGAAGGATTAGGATGCGCTTATTATTACCTGTCACGACCGTCTGCGTTACTGTCTCCATAACACAGCTCGGCCTGGCCTGAGCTTTTCTCCACGGCCATGTCTTGCTGTTGGCTCACACGATCGGCACCTTTTTGTTCGTTTTTGATGCTGTACCCTTCTGATGCTCCTCCCGCCTCCCTGCCTTGACTCTGGTCCAGGTTCTCTTCCTCCTTCCGTTCCATAAATATCACTGCTCTCAAAGGATGCATCCTTCGTCACCCATGTTCTGGCTAATTCCACCTGTATTTGTGCAGGTGCCACTTCTCTCCTAAATCTCACTTCTGCTGAGAAAACTGCCTGCCAGACACAGGCCATCAGCCAAGACAGCACGGGGCAGCCACCTTCTCCATGGGGACAGCCACACCAGTGGAGCCTGAGAGATGCTCTGCCAGGACTCCGCTCCTCTGGAATGTGATTTGGAGGGCATCTGCGACAGCTTGCCCTGTATCTCTCTAATCTGTCATTTTAAGGTAATTGTACAGAGCCACTGCGATGACATTTGTGTTGACGTTCAAGTTCACTCTTGGAAGATAATCTCATTTCTCTTTTATCAAAAGTATGAATCCTCAGTGCAATCCCAGCTATCATTTCACAGTCTCATTTATTCTACTTCTCACTTACCTCTAAGCTTTAAATCACTCTTATTTTTACTTTTTTTAAAATTTTTTCAGCGTAACAGTATTCATTATTTTTGCACCATGCCCAGTGCTCCATGCAATCCGTACCCTAATACCCACCACCTGGATCCCCCAACCTCCCACCCCCCGCCCCTTCAAAACCCTCAGATTGTTTTTCAGAGTCCATAGTCTCTTATGGTTCATCTCCCCTTCCAATTTCCCTCAACTCCCTTCTCCTCTCCATCTCCCCTTGTCTTCCATGCTATTTGTTATGCTCCACAAATAAGTGAAACCATATGATAATTGACTCTCTCTGCTTGACTTATTTCACTCAGCATAATCTCTTCCAGTCCCATCCATGTTGCTACAAAAGTTGGGTATTCATCCTTTCTGATGGAGGCATCATACGTCATAGTGTATATGGACCACATCTTCCTTATCCATTCGTCCGTTGAAGGGCATCTTGGTTCTTTCCACAGTTTGGCGACCGTGGCCATTGCTGCTATAAACACTGGGGTACAGATGGCCCTTCTTTTCACTACATCTGTATCTTTGGGGTAAATACCCAGTAGTGCAATTGCAGGGTCATAGGGAACCTCTATTTTTAATTTCTTGAGGAATCTCCACACCGTTCTCCAAAGTGGCTGCACCAACCTGCATGCCCACCAACAGTGGAAGAGGGTTCCCCTTTCTCCACATCCTCACCAACACATGTTGTTTCCTGTCTTGCTAATTTTGGCCATTCTAACAGGTGTAAGGTGGTATCTCAATGTGGTTTTAATTTGAATCTCCCTGATGGCTAGTGATGATGAACATTTTTTCATGTGTCTGATAGCCATTTGTATGTCTTCATTGGAGAAGTGTCTGTTCATATCTTCTGCCCATTTTTTGATATGATTGTCTGTTCTGTGTGTGTTGAGTTTCAGGAGTTCTTTATAGATCCTGGATATCAACCTGTCTGCACTGTCATTTGCAAATATCTTCTCCCATTCTGTGGGTTGCCTCTTTGTTTTTTTTGACTGTTTCCTTTGCTGTGCAGAAGCTTTTGATCTTGTAAATCACTCTTAACTCCTCGTCCCCCCATCAAATATACTTTCAAGTATTATTGATTTTTCCTGGTTAATATCTTTCATATTTCTTTCTTACCACGGCAATCTTATCACCACCAGCTCATTTCAGGCCATGAGTGTCTCACACCTGGATGTCACCTCAGGTTTTTAGGCTTATCCCCCGGCTCTAGTGTTCACTGGTTTTCAACCAGCCCTTCCCAGTACAACCACAGTGTTAATCCTCAAGCTTCTTCTTCACTGTGTTCCACTACGCAAAGCTTTCTAATGTCCATCCCTCGTGCACAGGCTAAAGGTCAAACCCCTCCATTCGGAAGGACCACTATATTAAAGTGGCATAAAGTCAATACCTTTCCCTTACCTTCTTGGAAATCATCCAAAAGCAATGAAAGAGAATGAGGAGAAACTGCCGTTTTGGGTTAAAACTAAGAGTAAAAAATTCCCAATTCCAAAAACTGGTGGGAAGCCTACCTAAGTCAATGGCAGAAGAAAACAGGGGTGCACGTGGGAATGAGGAAGGAAGAGGAGAGAGGAATCAGAGGCTGGGGATGGAAAAAAAAAAAAAGCACGTTTGTCAAAGCTGAGAGGCATTTCGGGAGATGCGTAACCTGAATGCTCTGAGTGGCCCAGCAGAGGCGTGGCGAGCAGCGCACACTGGGCCAAGTGTGACCACGGGAAGGACTGGGTCCAGGACTGAAGGAGAAAAGGCGGGAAGCAGTCTACATCTGGGACAGTGGCGGGAGAAGAGAGTACTTTCACAGCAAAAACCCCACAGCTTAGTCCCACTGGATAGGGGGAAATAAAATCTAAGCGACTTTAACCGTAAAGCGCTGGGTCCTACGGAATTCCGAGCGACCCTGGAGCCTGGCCCAGGGCTACCTCACCGCAGCCTCCCCCACAACAAAACTGTCCGAGGAGGGGGTCAGCTGCTTCACTGATACGGAATCAAAACACAGCAAATGTGTGGTGAAAGCAAATGGCAGATAAAGAACAGTCACCAGAAAGTGTCTTCCGTGGAGCAAATGGAAAATGTGACCCCTGTCCTGGCATTTAAGAGAGTGTGATGAAGAAAGAAGATCTCTGAAGAAATCAGAGTCTTTGACATCAGGAAAGAAGCAGAAATGTGCGTACAACAGTAGGAAATGCAGGAAGGAACTGCAGGCAGCACAGGTAACAGAGGTTAGAAATAAAAAAACAACCCAAAGGGAAGAAAGTTCGGGAAGACTTACGGGTGTTTGAGAGAAATGATAGCTATGAGATGTGAGAAAGGAAGAAAAAAGCAGAAATGGACTCATAAATACAGAGAATAAACTGTCGGTTGCCAGGGAAGAGGGAGGGCTGGGCCAACTGGGTGAAGGGGAGTGGGAGGTACGAGGCTCCCAGTTCTGGAATGAGTTAAGTCACGGGGATGAAAGGCACAGCCCAGGGAATAATACAGTCAATGATCTCGTCATAGCGTTCTATGCTGACAGATGGGAGCTATACCTGTAGCCAGCCCAGCACCACAGACAGAATCACTGGATCCCGATGTTGTACACCTGAAACCAGTGTAACACTGTGTATCAGCTAGAGTTCAATTAAAAATAGAGTATATAATAAACATGATTACGTTAATAAGTAAAAAGGTGGTAAAGGAGAGCCTATATATATATATGTGTATATATATATATATATATATATATATATATATCTGCATTTTTTAAATTTATAAATAACTGAAATCTCTGAGGATGGACCCTGAGACAATACCCAGAGTCAAAACTTAAAGATACATTTGTTACAAAGAAGATGTGAATCTACATGCGAGAAGGATACAATATGTCCCAGCAGAAACGGACACCAGATAGTCAATTACTGTGTTTCAAAAAGCTGGAAACCAAAACAAAACCGCCTCTGGGCAGGCAGGCAAAAAATAACAAGCCACTTCGAAGAGAAACAAAACTCAGGATGCCCTCAGACTTCTCCAGAGCAACAGTGAATTCTAGAACACAGTGGAACCATGATTACACAGTCCTAAGGAGAAAGGCATGCCCCAACCTAACTGTGAGGTTGTAGCCCCATCGTCCCTTCTTGAGGAAAGCACCAGAGGACAGGTTTCCAACAAATGAGGATAAAACAGCTGGCACCGTGATGGGATTGGAGGGGTTGTAAGCCTCAGATTTACTTAACTACGGAGCATGGCTAAAATAAGTGTGGGGACCTCAGGAAATGGAACAGACTTCAAATGTCACAGACTAGGACAACAAAGAATGTATGTCAGGTTAGATCCACGCCTTATACTCAACACAGGGAAAATTCCAGATGGATCCAAGACCTGTAGGTACCAAAGGTGTGTGCCTTTTGAAACGCTAAATGGGGGGGGGGGGCATAGCCTTTCTAATTCACACACAAAATCCAGAACCCAAAAACAAAAGAAGGCTCATAAGTTTGATGATGAAGAGAACTTCTCCATGACCAAAGCGCCGAAAGATAATCAAAAGACATTTGACCAATTAAGAAAGTTATCTGTAGTTTTTATTATAAATGAATAATTTCCCTTTTGTTTCATTCATCTATTTTAGGGAGGGGGAGAGGAAGCCCACAAATTAATGGTGTCAGACAATAACCCTTTATTTGCTCACATTTTTGGAGGTGGCAGTTCAGGCTGGGCTCATCTAAGGGGTTCTGCTCATCTGGCCTTGGGACACTCTTTCAAAGGTAGTTCTCTGGCGGAGGGAATGGCTCTGTGATGCCAGATGACCTCATTCACACGTCTCACAGTCAGTAATACACCGTATGCTCCCTCATCCCCAAAGAAGGCAGCCAGATTTCTCCCCATGGCCCTCTCAAGGCAGCAAGGGATGAAAGAGGGATATGCCAGTCCTCTTGCGCCTTGCCCAGAAATCACACATCATTACTCCCTCCAGAGTTCACAGATCAAAGTGAATGACAAAGCCAGGCCCATTTCAAGACATGAAGAAGCAGACTCCGCCTCTAGAGGGGGAAAATTGGAACTGTGGGAGCATCGTTAATCCCATCACGCATTTAATATGTATTTTATTTTTTTTTAAAGATTTTATTTATTTATTTGACAGAGAGAAATCACAAGTAAGCAGAGAGGCAGGCAGAGAGAGAGGAGGAAGCAGGCTCCCTGCTGAGCAGAAAGCCCGATGTGGGGCTCGAACCCAGGACCTGGGATCATGACCTGAGCCGAAGGCAGCGGCTTAACCCACTGAGCCACCCAGGCGCCCTTAATATGTATTTTAAAGTAATGCCTGTAAATCACTAAAAACGAATTAACTGAATACGAAGAAAAACCTCAGAGAAAAGGAAATTTAAGTAGCTCTTAGAAGAAAAGACACTTAAAACTCACTCATAAAAGGAGAAATGCAGATTAAAAATCCACCAAAGGTCCTACTTTTCACCAATCAGATCGGCAGAGTGCAGTGAAACATCACCATTTTGACAATGATACGGTGGCCGGGGCAGGGGCGAGGGACTCTCATTTCTGTCTGGAACAAGGACAACAAGGCAGGAACAGTCCTAGCAAAGGGTATTCCCTGAGCAGCAATTTCATTTCCAGACATGCATCTCCCGGACGGACTCGTCAGCATGGGAGCCGAGTCCGTGTAGGTCAGTCTTGGTGGCACAGCGAGTGAGGACCAAACACTGGGGACAGCCTAACTGGTCATTGTAGAAACGGGTGGGGAGAGACTATGGTTTTGCCGGGCACAGGGAGTCCATGCAGCTATCAAAGTGGCCAAGGAGATTAATTCCATGTAGCTGTGTGGATCACTCGTGTGCGAGACAGAAACACAACTCCCCAGTAGCTCCCCAGTAGGATAAAAAAACGTATAAACGAATAGTAGCATACACTCTCCTGGTGCTCTAGAGTTCGGGGCCGTGTGAACGTACTGCTCAGCCAATAGGTAAACGGCTTTCTGCGTTCCCACTCGGGCACTTCCAGCCCCCTGGCTGTAGGTGACCAGCTCAGGGCTCCCCACTCCGCGCTCATCCGCGCTGTACTCACTCTCACCAGAGCCATCTAACCTCTGCCCCATCATGCACCTACCATCGGGCTCCTCGGCAGCTTTCTCTGACCTGAAAGTCCCTTTTCTTGTCCACCCGCTCTTCCAGATTCACCTCCGTGACTCCTAGCCTCTGGGTCCCCCACAGGTCTCGGGGCGGTCTGTCTCCTCCCAAACTCCCGCAGAACTCCCATCTGCTCCATGTCTGTGCTCTCTCCTTTTTCCCAGTCATGTCCTTCAATTCAGACACATCTTTGTTCCCCAGCTAGACTGCACCCCCCCTTGAGGATATGACTCCATGTTCTGTCGCTTTGTTTCTCCTTCGTGTTAGCCCCCTGCCTTGCACGTCACGGAACGTCAACAAGTGGTGTTAGTGTGAGACCGAGGTGATCCCAAGGCAGGGGAGCTGATAATGGTTCCCAGAGACGTGTCACTGCCCTGATTCCTGGAGCCTGTGAACGTTCTCTATCATGGGACGGTTTCTATAGCCGTCATCAAGCCGAGACTCTTAAAATGAAGAGGTTACCTTGGATTACCTGGGTGAGCCCCAAAGTCACCCCAAGCATCCTTACATGAGGGGGACAGGGACCTCAGATACCACGCGGAGGAGAAGGCAAGGAGATCAGAGAGGCAAGCCGGGTGTCACACAGCCATAGGCGGGGGACCACCAGCCGTCACCGGAAGCTGAAGAGGCAGGGCCTGGATTCCCTCTCATTGAGCATCTGAGCGCAAGCCGCGGGCCCACGTCCTGACTGCAGCCCAGGCAAAGGCAGTGTGGACCTCCTGGCCTTCAGAACCGAGAGAGAACAATTCCCGTGGCTTTAAGCCACTGGGCTGGTGGTGATTGCTTGTAACTGCGACCAGAAAGTGACAGAGCTGGGGATGAAGTGTGATACACCTGCAGGACAGTACGGGGCACGTCGGGCCACCAGGAGAGCACGGCCAGGGGGCCTGCTCCAGGCCGGACGCGGAAGCAGCACAGACACATCCCCCAGACATCTGTCCGGGACTCGGCCTCATCGCCTCAAACTCCTCTAGCGGCCTGGTGTGCAGGCCCAGACCCTGGGACATGCGGAAGACTGAAGCAAGGCCACATTTTCCCGATGCAATGGAGTGGTTTCTTCTTGATTACCAACTGCCTTGTCAAAGATGACCTTAACCACCCGTATTTTCCTAGATGTTGAGAGCTTACTGTTTCTAGGGAAGAGAGCATCCCACCCATTTACCACGGCGAACCTTCCTGAGAACAGCAGCCCTCCCAAAGTCTCTGCTCAGAGATGTGGGGCCCGCGGCAGCGTGGGGGCCTCGTCCCTCCTGCCTTAACAGCTAATCACGCGGTGTCCTTTAGAACAGTCTCTCAGAAGCCTGATCTACCGCAGCTAGATGCACTTGACCTAAGAGACACGTCGTCCCACATTGCAGAGGACGAATTTGTACACGAAAAGCATTTCTCTAAGAAATCTGTCCCCACTCCCCCTTCCTCCTCCCACCTCAAACTGTCCAGGCAGAAATGTGCCTACTGGAAAGCCTTCCTACTTCCTTATTTTGAGTTACTATCATTAGAGCTTGTTACTCTAAAAGCTAGGACTGTTCAGTCTGTCCTTAAAGTCAGCGTCATCCGAGGACCGTAGAGATACTGCAGGGAACCAACCGATGCTTCCCCACCAGGGAAGGCAGACAGAGGACACACACACCGGCAAATAAAGATACAGAACACCAGGGCACCAAGGAAGTAAAGGGATAAACATGACAGGGAATGCGGGTTTAGACCATTTTTCTCGCCAAGAAGAGTTTGTTTTCTGTAGCATTTTTTGGCTTGAGGTGCCATTTATGACAAGAAGAAATGGAGGGAGGGTGGGAATCATTTGACGGGTGGCCACTTTCTGGCTCATTTTCCTGTTTTCCTCTGCGGACCATTTCCTCTGAGAATGGATCAATCCGATGGAAACAGATGATTGTCCTCCGTGTCCCACAGTGCTGACACCCACAGGCTTTCCCACCTCCCATGCGCAGGCATCTGAGAAAGACAACTGGGGCCTGGCAGACGGCTCCCCACCAGGCCTGACTGGAGGCCACCTTCGCTTGAGATGACAGTCCCTGGTGACTGCAGGGCCCAGCATCTCTGCGCTCTGGGCTGCTCATGCACATCTAATCCGGTCCTTCTCAACACCCCACTCTGGTTGCCAGTGGCACCAGTCAACCCGCCCGAGGACCCCTATGAGCTAAGCCACAGTGAGTGCGGTAGGGCTCCAAGTTCTGGGGCCTGTGTGCTCTGCCAGTCTTTCTGCACGGCACTCTGTCAAGAGCTCTCGACAGCACGGTCCTAAGGGAGCTCTCCCCAGTCAGTCAGTCGTTCTTTAACATTCTTCCAGTCACGGGCGACTGCAGGGTCAAAGGCAGAAGCATTTCCCCCTAAACACCCTCTACCCCCCAGTCATGACAGGCTCCCCCTCAGATGTGTCCCCTCTCTAGCAAGTGTCCCCCTGGTCTCCCTCCAGCCTGGGCCATTTCATCCACAGCATATTGTCCCATGAACAGCAATATTCTTAAGATACTGGCCCCATTAATCCCCTGCCCCAGGGCTCCAGGCAGACCAGGGCAAAACCAGGCTGACCAGGGTATCCTCAGCCTTTTCCGCAGCCACTGTGCCCACAATAAGGTGAGCCCAGAGGCTGAGAAGTTAAGGAAGGGGCAGCACCAAAGACAAAAGGAAGAGAAAACAAGGTCCTTGAGGAAAGGTCAGGGAATCCGAAGGAAGGAAAACATGTTCCCTCTAAAGTCAGAAGGTGAGGTTATGGGAAAGCGAGCTTGGCAATCAGTGGGTGGAGGGAGGACATTCTGGACGGGGCTCTGGAGTAGGAGGCTGGGGGCTCTGGTATCCATTGGATATCACTCAGTATCCTCTGACCACTAAGGGTTCCCCCCCTGGCCATGCGGCCTCAGACCAACTCAGCTCCTCACAGTCCGCCCGCGAGGAGAGACACAGCCTCCCAGCCTCGGTGCTGAAGCGGGGCCGTGCTCATGTTCACGCAGGGAAACCCACCATGGAAGCACCGCAGCTAACTTCCCACTTCTGCCGGGCCTCACCTGGAACCTGCCTTCAATTTCCAGTCTCTACACGTAAACGACTGTGATACCCTTCCGGAGCCTCACACTTCGTGAAACACTGCCCAGAGGCTAACATGGAAACCACCCCTCGTGGGGGCCAAAAAGAACCAAAGACAGATCTGGAGACAGAACATACTTAATGACCCACCGACACGACCCTTCGGCTCTTGGCCCTGAGAACCAACTGTCTCGCTATGTGTTTGCACGTGTTTCCAAGAGGCAGATCTTTCTACCTTTTTTTTTTTTTTTTCATTTTTCTTTTCTTTCTTTCTTTTTCTTCTTTTTTTTCCTGCTCCAAGGAGCACGGACCTGCCATGGAGGATACTTGTTAAAATTCAGATCATCCTGTCTCCCACGTGAAGCAGAGCTAATCAGATAAATTTACACAAATGAAATCTTTTTGAATTGGAGTAGACTTTTCAGGTTACTTATCAAAAATCAGGAGATCTCAAGCAGCATCCAGTTCGTGAAGTGTTCTTTATGGCTCATTAAGTTTTGGAAAGTATTCTTTAAAAACTTCAATTAGTTGCAAATATTCAAGTTCAAGAGTTTTTACCCAGAAATATCAACTTTAAGCTTCTCTTGAAAAAACCAACATCTCTCCATGGTGACAGATGGCAGGAGTGAGCAGAGGCTGTCCCCATTAGAACGCCACATCTGTCCAGGCTACCCCAGGCCCCACCACAGCTTACTGTACTCCCCATACCAAAACTGAGGCCGGATTTCAGTTTCCACTTATCACTGTGCTTCTGCTGCTCTTTTTATTAGAAGAGATTTAAGGAAAAAATTTAGTATCTCTTGAATCCATGAGTATATCAAAAGCAGTAACACAAAGTACAGAGAGAGTCTCCAGGTTCAATAAAAGTGGGGAAAAAGTGATTTTTTAGTAGAAGCAAAAATTATCCTTGCCGATGACTCATTTTCATCATTTTACCTGATTCTCAACTACATCTGAATATTCTGCCCACCATTTAATCCAACTCTCCTATTCACAAATGGTGAAATTAAGCCATGGAGAGATAAGGGATGTATTATCTAGATCACAGAGCGGGATAAGAGCAGAAATCAGATTTGAACACCCGCTCTCCTGCTTGACTTCATCAGTCACGTCACTGTTTGTAAATGAACTTGCACTCGCTAAATGTGCCACCCACTGTAGCCACCATTGGGGGCGCACGGTTCTGTGGTTACCACTGTCCAACACACTCCTAGAAATCCTCTCCAGGAAGCACCTCAGAGGAGGGCTTTCTAAATTCTTGGTATCCACTGACCACTAAGGGTGCTGTCATGTGGGCCATTAGTCTTAGAGAAACTGTTTTAAAAGATTCATCCAGGGGCACCTGGGTGGCTTGGTCAGTTAAGTGTCTGCCTGGAGCTCAGGTCATGATCCCAGAGTCCTGGGATGGAGTCCCGCATCAGGCTCCTTGCTCAGCAGGGAGTCTGCTTCTCCCTCTCCCTCTGTCCCTTCCCCTGCTCTCGGTTGCGCATGCTCTCTCTCTCAAACTAATAAATAAAAATAAAATGACAGTAATGATGGTTTCATATGAAAGAAACACTCTTTGAAATTGTTCATGAACATATCTGGCTTCAAGACAGACAGCTTGAACTATGTTTATTGGGTATCTTTTCTTAATTTTTATTCCTATTGCATTAGAAACACACAACAAAATTATAGGCCATTTCGGACGCCAGCAAGAACAGGCTGGCTCTATCAGACAGCCCCGGATATTCAAACTGAAGGTGGATTCCAAACTCTAGAGCGAGGTAGCTAACTAGAGAAATCTACAGCTGTATCACCCGGACACCCAGCATCCTCCGGCAGCTGGAGCTGGGAGTCATGGCGAACAGACTCCCGTCTACCCTCTGTTGCACTGGAGTGAAGTCCTTCTGCCAAATCCTTCTTCTGCACATGTGTGTGGTCACAGATTTCTTACTCTATTAGAGAAAACTCGTGACTGCTGGGAAAGTGTCAAACATTCAGCAATCACATTGTATGTAACACGGTCTGGGCTCCTTAAGAAATTCTGAAAAATCCATCTTCAACGTTAAAAGCTAGCATATGTTGGCCCCAAGGCGGCTGACCCAGGCTATTCAAAACGTGGTGTATACCCCTGAGATACGCAGCCTGAACCATCCACTTGAAGTCATAGGAACATGATTTTCCCAGGCTTGGGTTTCAGGAAGAAGCATTGTGCCCCATCCCCAGGTCAAAAAGCAAAGTCACAGAAACAGAGTAGAATGGTGGCTGCCAGCGGGAGAGAGATGTCAGTCAAATGGGGGCAAAATTCCAGTTACAAGATGAGTAAGCCTGCAGGGATCGAATATTCAGGCTGGTGATGACAGTTAACAATACCATATTATAGACTTGAAAGCTGTGAAGAGGAGAGATCTTAAATGTCACCACACACACACACAAAGTTGTAATTATGTGAGCTGATGGATGTGCTAATTAACCTTATTGTGATCAGCTCACAATATATATGTGGATCAAATCATCAGTCCGAGCACCTTAAGCTTACACAAGGTTTCACGTCAATTACATCTCAGTAAAGCTGGGGTGGGGAGGAATGCAGTATCCTGTCAAAAAGTAAAAGAAAACAAAATCTTTCCTTCAATAGTCAGCTACAATCGTAATGGAAGAACAGCTTTATACTTGCTGCTTACTTATTTTGAAATGTCCTCTGGAAGCAGGTACACTTACTGCCCACAATGTAACAATTTTTCACCAGTGCCTTCGTGGGGAATCACACCTGGGAGGCACACTGTGGACCTCGGTCTGTGCTCTGTAATAAAAAAAAGCTACACACAGCCTGGCTGTCAGGGGCAAAGCCCTTCACTCCGGTGCCAGTGCCCCTTCTGCCCACACATCTCACGCACTCCATCGGTACTGACCCTGAGTCACCACTTCGGGTCTCCATCGGCATTCACGACATAATCATCAACCAAGTGGAAACCCTTTTCTGCTTGCATGGAGTTTCAGTTACAAATGAACAAGAACAGAAACCCCAGCCAACCATCATCCCTCCCGTACACACGCAATTACACTACTTCATACTTTGTACGTTCGTGGTTTTGTCCCAGTCTTAGCCACATGCTTTTGAGGACGCATGCAGATATCAAGTGTTCTCCTGGCGACTGATAGTCATGCAAGTTCTGACAGTGTTCTTAATGAAGGAATTCTGCCGTAGTTCTTTCTGTTCCCTCCGCAATCATAAAAACATAATTTATCATCAACTCTGCAGCTGGCTTCCCAAGCTCCTCAGCCATGGTACAACTTGTGCCTGTTTCCGCCATGAGGAGGGCACTAAGGACACTTCCCTGGCTTTGATCTCTTCTCTGCCATTAGCAACAAAATGCAACCCTCTTCTACTGGAAAACTGTAACTTTATCTGCTTTCACCTGAAAACAATTGGTTTACAAGAGGTCAGTCCCCTTTGTTTGCAACTGACCTATGAGGACTTCGCATGCCTGCCCCAGACCCTGGGAGACAGTCACAGGGAGGAACCAGAGCTCCTAAGCACTGGCCTCAGGCAGTCACACTCCGTCCTTGATGTGCAAGTCCTGAGCTAGACACCAAAGTGGAAACTGGAAACTACAATGGACCTGAGGAAAGATTTAGAGCTGAATGTCAATGTGAGCACCACACACCAAAATATGGAATGGAATTAGACTGGTACATAGAGCATTTATACATATATTAAAAGAGAATAAAGACTAGATATAGATGAAGAAAGTGTTCATCGAGAAGCTTAAAAAAAAAAAATAAAAGAAAGAAAGGAGGCTATGGAGGAAACCCCAAAGAAAAATAAAGTGAAAAATTAAAAGTGAACTTAAATCTTATTTTTTGAGAGAGAGAAAGAGTTGGGAGGAGGAGTGCAGAAGGAAAGGAAGAGAGAGAATCTTAAGCAGGCTCCATACCCAGCATAGAGCCCAATGCGGGATTCAATCTCATGACCCTTAGATCATGACCTGAGTCGAAATCAAGAGTTAGACACAACCAACCGACCCACCCAGGCGTGCCACAAACTTCATATTTTAAAAAATTCAATATTTAAAAAAATATTTTATTTATTTGACAGAGAGAGGTCACAAGTAGGCAGAGCAGCAGGCAGAGGGAGGGGGAAGCAGGCTCCCCGCAGAGCAGAAAGCCTGATGTGGGACTCGATCCTAGGACCCTGAGATCATGATCTGAGCCAAAGGTAGAGGCTTAACCCACTGGGCCACCCAGACGCCCCTACAAAATTCAATATTTGTAAATTTTAATTTACAAATGGACTAATTATCCAATAAATTTCAACTTTTAGCTATTCGCTGAGGTTCATCTTTGACTTTTAATTGGTTTATGCCAAGTTATCACATTAACAGAGACAAATTTATTCATTATCTGCACTGGAGTCCCTGGCATTCTTGAAATTCAAGAGGTTATTCTAAACTGTAATATGTTCCTCTTTTATCCATACTTCCCCACTGTGATGAACCACCACTCACCCATTTTCTTACATTAGGGACATAATATCACACAACTGACACAGTAAAAAATGCAAACTTAGTAGAAGTAATAACCCAAAAATGACACATAAACATGTTGGCCAAATCTACATGCATTTTGTTAACTAAACATGATTTGTGCATTGGCTGGCTGAGACTTGAAAAACAAAACAATTAAGAATTCAATGAGACTGTGACAAAATCATCTGGAATCTTTGCAAGTTGGGGAAATGTTTGTGAACAAGATTATTTCCCTACTTTTCATTCAGAAAACCACCAAATTGCCTTTGGACTGCTGATAACTGATGGAGATCTACAGACCATTCTTTGAACCAGTTTATGAGCCAAATGAGATAAAACAGTCCTCCTGCTTTATAGGCAAGATTTGTTTTGAATGTCACAGAATATTTCCTTTATGGGCTCCCATTTTGAAGCCTGCATTTCCCTCAGAATGATGTCTGGATATTTGCTAAAATAAAATCTAGCCTCCATTCCCCCATCCATGGAAATCTGGGTTGTTTCCGTATCGTGGCTATTGTGCATGACAGGAAATCCTGCCACTTGTGACAGCCTGGACAAACCTGGAGAACATTATGCAAAATGAAATAAGGCTGCACAGAATCACGAATATCGCGTGATCCCACTTACATGAGGTATGTAAAATGGTCTACCTCACGGAAGCAGAGAAGAGAATGGTTGCCAGGAGCTGGGTGGGGGGAGAGAGAAATGGGGAGCTACTACGCAGTATATAAAGTTTCAGTTATAAAAGGTAAGTAAGTTCTAAATGGCACCTGTAGTTAACAATATAGAGTTGTGCACATAACAATTTGTTAGGTGTTATTACCACAAAACAAAATAAGCAAAAGGCATAAGGAAATTGGGGGGGGGGGTAGGTAAGTTTAGTACATTGACTGGGGGATGTTTTCACAGTTATAGGCATATGCTGGAATTCATCAAATTGTATACATTAAATGTGTGTGGATTTTCTTGTGTGTATCAATGATACCCTCCTTAAAGCTGTCAAAAAAAAAAAAATCTAGTCTCAAAGGTTATGATTTGCCACCCCGCAGCTAATCAAATGTTAGTATTCTTTTCATGCAATTTACAAAGGAAACTCCCTTTAAAGGGGTTCTAAAAATAGAGCCATGGCAGCATTGGCATAATAACGGAAGGACCTCAACTTGGCCACTGTGTAACTAATAATCATTTGGTGTCCAATTTGTGGTATAACTGGTTTTTCCAAACTCACAAAGCTTTACTTGATGGATTGATTCATTGATTCCACAAATGCGTCGTGAGCACAGACCATGTGAAGCAGTGTTGCAGATATCAGGGTACAAAATACACAATACATAACCCCTCCGTGTTGCAGGTTCCCCTAGTGGGGCTGGCCTCAGGGAGGGATTCACATTCAATATTCCGGGATAGTTGTTAGATCATGGCTTTAAAGACCCATCTCTTACCTCTTCCTAGAACACTGAGTGACAAGATTTTAAATCTATACATTTATTCCAGTAACAAAGTTACAATGCAAGATCACAACAGCTCAGAATAAATGAGCTCCTAGTAAAAAAAGGTCCTAATGTGCTATGAGGGATAAGTGAAATCTCCGGAGAACTAACAAGGGGCAGAAATACCATAGTTACAAAAATGAGAAGAAGGCATGGGGACTCGGCACCTTAGCTACAACCATATAAGGTGCGTGGAAGAGAACAGTTCATTTCCCTAACTGTTCCAACTGCCTACGCTCACTGCAAGCACAATGCGGCAGCTAGTCAAAGGATTCTTAGTGGTGGCAAAGGGAGAATAATAACAAAAAATAAGCCTGTGGCCCACCCGGTACAGGAGGAACTAGCAAGTGCTCAAAGCCAGTACACGCTGTTTGGAAGGCGTTCTGCAGAGAGCGTAGCTTATCAGCAATATTAATGTGCAGGCCCTGTGGCCAACATTTCCCAGTAGCTGCCCACAGAAAAACCAAAAACCAATCTACAAGATAAATGTGCAAGGAGAGTTACTATAAAAATGTTAATAAGGTGAAAAATCGGAAAAAAAAAAAAAAAAAACCAAAACAAAACAAAACCCTACTTGTCTCCCAACAAGGAGAGGCTCAGAGGAAGGACCAAGCACGCTGCAAACGGGGCCGGGGCGGGGGGGGGGGGGGGTGGTTGTGCTAGGCAATACCTCCCATGTAGGAGTTTGGTTTGATTCAGTGAAAAGTGCGTGTGACAACGGTCTCCTTGGGGGAGGAGCACACGAAGGAGCCAGCTCAGGCTTCGGAATCCGGTTCTGAACTGGAAGCTCACGCTGCGGGGGGCCGAGAGCACCTAAGGGACCGGCAGGGGGGGAGCAGGACCCCCGATACCGTATTTCATTTCCGGCCTCTCTGCATGCACTTCTGTCTTTGGGTGCTTTTTCAGTGTCGCCGTCTTCCAAGCCCGAACAGTCAAATGGAAAAATCAGTCCGGCAATCGCCCGTCACTGCTTCACTGGTGCTGAGAGATAGCAACGATATTACGTGTGCATGTATGACTAAGTGAAAACAGCGAGCTGCAGGACAGTGTGCAAATTATGATACCATCTCGGCAAAAAAATATAGGTATGACTGTCTGCCTTTGCTTGTGGCTGCCTCAGATAGATTCATTGGGCTCATACCAATATACAAAAGGTGGTCGCCCCTAGGGAGTGGTTTCAGAGAGTGGGGAGGAGGTAATTATTTTGTGTTATCCCCTGTGTGCTCTGCTCAAATTTCATAAAATATCTGCACAATTAAAACTTTTTTAAATTAAAAAAAAGGGAGGGGGCACTATGACCTTTAATCTCTGAGCTTCTGACGATTTCCATAGCTTTTCGGTTCCCCCCTGCCTCCTGGGAATTTACCAGGCTCCGCCTTGCCTCACAAAACGTTCAGTCCCAAGGGCACTTAAGTGAGCCATTCTTCTGAAACGTTCCCGCTGATTTCTGTAAGTGGCTCACTTGCGGGAGAACCCGCCCGAGCACTGATGGATGAAGCACTCTATCGTCTCCCAGCTGTGGCAGGGACGCTCGTCCAATCTCTGTGACGCTGGCTCTGCTTTATTCCATCCAAAGAAGCCGTTTCTAACCCATGCTGAGACTTCCACATCTTCTCTGCATTGGGGATTCACCGAGTTCCCAACAATACTTAATTACATCGGTGTCTAAGCCAATTAGACAGGAAGTGGCATTTATTTATTTAGCTTGCTGTTCTAAGCACTAGCTACCACTTTTAGATCCTAGCAAGATGAAAGAAACCCAAGCATCGTACGTAATAAAGAACGGGAAACAGGGATGTGCTCGTCATCCCAAATTCTGGGGTGGCTAATGGGGAGTGGTGCTCAGAGAATGAACACTAATAATGATCCAAACCTCATCTTCCCTAAATGCTATGTGGCCTGTGATGTCCACCAGTCCTGCTTTCTTATCCCTATTTCCTTTCCCTGTTTCTGTGACCTTCTATTCTTTTACTTTTTCTCCTTTTGTCTTTCTGACTCTCCTTCATTTGCCCAAGCTAGTTCCTTTACATCCGTGTGTGTATATCATCTACTTCTTAGCCTAACTAGTTTCACTGACCACACCTTCCTTAGGTCTAATGACCCTTTTGTTGTTGCCCAGCATCTATCCACTCTGATTACTGGTCTCCCAAAATCCATTACCCATTGCTTTTAATCTTGACAAAAGGCAATATTCTCAGCCTGCCTCTCACTGCCGCTTCCCAGGACCTAAGCCAAGGGCACAAGATTCTCCAAACCCCGACCTCCTGGTATGGCCAGAGGATGCACCCGTGAGCCAGACTGAGCCAGACTGAGCCAACTGTCTGCCTGTAAATCTCAAGCAAGCAAAGTGAAGATGGGAAGGGGGCCAAGTGGAGGTCAGATTGATCAGTTGCAAGCCTTCTTCTTAGGACTTTGTGGTGGTCTCTGCTTCCTAATATCTGGAGCCCCAGCGTCATGTCCACTTTTCAGGCCTGGCCATTCGCTCTCCTGCAGCATATAGGAGTCTGCAGTGGTCTTTAAAAATTACCATTTTGCATGTGATTGATAGACAGGGTATCTTCTGCTTGTGAACAAGAACCCCAACTAACCAATGGGAGCCACTCCATGGATTCATGGTTTCACGTAATTCCTGTCACCTGGACTCTGGTAAGGGTAGTCAACCCAAACCTCTCCCCTAAATCCTGGAAACTATCTCCAACTAATGAATGGACACTGCTCTCCAAAGATCAGCTAGTGGCCACATCAGAAACGTGAACATCATCCCCTCCTCGCCCCTCTCGAGCACCTGCCCTATGCACCATCAACCTCGAACTCCATCACTTCTAACCGCCCCCCCCCACAGGCTCCCCTCTATCCCACCTTCTGCATGCCCACTCACCTGGCTTCGGTCAGCACCCCTGTTTTCTTCTTGCCTTAATGACAGCATTTAGCTTCCGAGCCAGGCAAGGCCTTCCGCTCAGCCTCCACTCTATTTCAGAGCGGCTGTTCCAGAATAAAGATCTGACCCCACTACTTTCCTTCTCTAAACACATCAACAGCTCTTCACCTACATGAGAGTCTCAAGCTCGCCTTGCAAAGCATCACACAACTCCAAAGGGCACTTTGGTGTGACCATAAAATAACTGACGTCTTCCAATTCATAGGAAAATAAAAGACTTAATGGTCCTCATAGTGCGCAAGCACAGACGGAGAGCTGATCAGATGGGCTGGGATGGTCTTTAGGGCTAACCTGGCAGGAGCAGAGATCTGCAGACAGATGGCCTTAAACAACTTCCTCCTTACCTTTTTTTTTTTTTTAAATCAAAAAGGTGTATCACATCTTAGATGTGATACACACACACACATATGCACAGAATGCGTATCCTGAACCCTCTTCCATCATTTGGTTTGCATTCAGTTACTTTCTGTATCGTGGCTAACTCCTTTATCAAAGATGCCACTTTCTAAAAAACACCCTCACCTCCTTTTCTAAGGCTGGGTCCTCCCATGAGTAGCATTCGAATTCATATACAGCTTTTTCCTGCCTCTTACTATATGAAGGTGGAGTTCTTTATTTTTCCCCTATGAAACTTGGTGCGGGGCAGGGAAGGGTCTTATTTTGATGTAGGGAAGGTATCTGTTGCCAAATGTCATAGACTGCTGGATCCATAGGGATGGAAGGGAGAAGGGGTGGGGGGACTGTGAAATGCTAAGAGGCAGGGATGGTTCCCACAAATGCCAGAGTCTGTAAGAAGAGAGTGGCCCTGGATGAGACCCAGTCGGAGAAGCACCACAGAACTCGCTCACCTCCTGCTCTCTTGGGCTGAGATGTGGGTTTTGATAAAGATGGGCGTGGACTGTAAGACATGCAGCCATGTCTCAGGGCTAACCTGGGACCCCAGGGAAGCCACAGCGACTAAGGAGGAAGGACTTCCAGAAGTAGGAATACTTAGAAACTATTACGTCTTGGGAAGTTGGTAGTATTGACCAACACCAAAAACACATACATAATTAATATTAATTTAGAACTTAGAACCAAGCTCCAGTCTCCCTTACTATGTAGAAAGATTCAAGAAAACTTTCTGCAAACAATGAGAAAGAGCTGGATAATCTAAAAACTATAATATTTATTGAGCCCATCAGAGAGCCAAGGTCACAGGGCAAACATGGAAACTGAATTCCAAAGAATGACAAGTGGGGATGAAACACACCATCTGTCTCACCTTCAGAGAGCAGGGAAGAAAGAGGTTTCCATGCTGGTGGGCAAAGAGAAATCACCTACGTTTTTAATGAATTCTTAAAGGCAAGGTATAAACTAGCGTATCAATTTGCAAGAGCTAGTGGTCTCAGGCACAAAGGGCGTCCGCATCCACTCACAAGCTCCTTCCCTGAGCCTCCACCAACTAGGTCACTAGAAGGACTGGGGGCGTGGCCAGAGACATCAAGGGCCAGCCAAGGAAGCACAGACTTGGGGCAGGTGACGGGGCTGCTGGGAGATAGGCATGGTGCCCTGTCCACCTCCCCAACCCTGATCTCCTACAAAGCAAAAGGCTGAGGTCACTGGGCAGCAACCTCTCTTACCCCAGGGCCAAGGGAAAAAAGCTAGTGCTTCTGGGGTAGGAGTAGGAGCAAACACAGCTCACTCCATGGGTGAAACAGAAAATCCTCCTGCCCCGGGATACAGGTAAAGATCCACTGCTGCTTAAAACAGGAAACCCACGAAAACCCAAACTCAGCTAGACTGACTCAACCTCCCACACAAACGGCCTGACACAAAAAGATGTGTGCCCATGGGCACGGATAATACAGGACAGTCTGTTCTGTCCGTGTACATGCAACACCCAGTAGCCAATTGGATCTTATGAGACACACAGAAAGGCCAAGGGGAAAACCACCCTTTGTCAAGGAGCAGAACAGTCAATAGAATCATATGCAAAGACGACCGGACATTAGTTCTTTAAAGACAGGAACTTTTTTTCTTTTTTTTTTTTTTTAATTTTTTTTAAATTTATTTTCAGCATAACAGTATTCATTGTTTTTGCACCACACCCAGTGCTCCGTGCAATATGTGCCCTCTCTAATACCCACCACCTGGTTCCCCCAACCTCCCACCCCCCGCCCCTTCAAAACCCTCAGATTGTTTTTACAGAGTCCATAGTCTCTCTTGGTTCAACTCCCCTTCCAATTTCCCCCAACTCCCTTCTCCTCTCCATCTCCCCTTGTCCTCCATGCTATTTGTTATGGTCCGCAAATAAGTGAAACCATATAATTGACTCTCTCTGCTTGACTTATTTCACTCAGCATAATCTCTTCCAGTCCCATCCATGTTGCTACAAAAGTTGGGTATTCATCCTTTCTGATGGAGGCATCATACGCCATAGTGTATATGGACCACATCTTCCTTATCCATTCGTCCGCCGAAGGGCATCTTGGTTCTTTACACAGTTTGGCGACTGTAGCCATTGCCTCTATGAACATTGGGGTACAGACGGCCCTTCTTTTCACTACATCTGTATCTTTGGGGTAAATACCCAGTAGTGCAATGGCAGGGTCATAGGGAAGCTCTATTTTTAATTTCTTGAGGAATCTCCACACCGTTCTCCAAAGTGGCTGCACCAACCTGCATGCCCACCAACAGTGTAAGAGGGTTCCCCTTTCTCCACATCCTCGCCAACACATGTTGTTTCCTGTCTTGCTAATTTTGGCCATTCTAACTGGTGTAAGGTGGTATCTCAATGTGGTTTTAATTTGAATCTCCCTGATGGCTAGTGATGATGAACATTTTTTCATGTGTCTGATAGCCATTTGTATGTCTTCATTGGAGAAGTGTCTGTTCATATCTTCTGCCCATTTTTTGATATGATTGTTCTGTGTGTGTTGAGTTTCAGGAGTTCTTTATAGATCCTGGTTATCAACCTTTTGTCTGCACTGTCATTTGCAAATATCTTCTCCCATTCTGTGGGTTGCCTCTTTGTTTTTTTGACTGTTTCCTTTGCTGTGCAGAAGCTTTTGATCTTGATGAAGTCCCAAAAGTTCATCTTCGCCTTTGTTTCCTTTGCCTTTGGAGACAAATCTTGAAAGAAGTTGCTGTGGCTGATATCGAAGAGGTTACTGCCTA
>NW_019154160.1:1876792-1877171 GCF_002288905.1 Enhydra lutris kenyoni
TTTTTTTAAAGATTTTATTTATTTATTTGACAGACAGAGTTCACAAGTAGGCAGAGAGGCAGGCAGAGAGAGAGAGGGAAGCAGGCTCCCTGCTGAGCAGAGAGCCCGATGCGGGACTCGATCCCAGGAACCTGAGATCATGACCTGAGCCGAAGGCAGCGGCTTAACCCACTGAGCCACCCAGGCGCCCTATGTGTCTGTTTTTATGCCAGTACCATGCTGTCTTGGTGATCACAGCTTTGTAGTAAAGCTTGAAATCAGGTAACGTGATGCCGCTAGTTTTATTTTTGTTTTTCAACATTTCCTTAGTGATTCGGGGTCTCTTCTGATTCCATACAAATTTTAGGATTATTTGCTCCAGCTCTTTGAAAAATACTGG
>NW_019154160.1:1877571-2027479 GCF_002288905.1 Enhydra lutris kenyoni
GGAATTTTGATCAGAATGGCATTAAAAGTATAGATTGCTCTAGGCAGTATAGACATTTTAACAATGTTTATTCTTAAAGACAGGAACTTTAACGTAACTATGATTACACGTTAAGACACCGAGTAAAACAGGTGGACAAACACGCCTAAATAGATGGCCAATGAAGCAGAGATCTTTCTGGAAGATGGTTCTTTCAAACGGACATGGAAATTATAAAGGAAACCTGAAGTTTCTAAGAGGCATGACATGTGGGGCGCCTGGGTGGCTCAGTGGGTTAAAGCCTTTGCCTTCGGCTCAGGTCATGATCCCAGGGTCCTGGGATCGAGCCCTGCATCGGGCTCTCTGCTCAGCAGGGAGCCTGCTTCCTTTCCTCTCTCTGCCTGCCTCTCTGCCTGCCTGTGATCTCTGTCTGTCAAATGAATAAATAAAATCTTTAAAAAAAAAAAAAAGAGGCATGACATGATGCCCTCTGTCAGATGATGCCCACATGAGAAGGCATCATAGCAACAAAATACCTGTGCTGACACAGTTTCCTTCTAAAGGACAGGACACAGCTAGATGTCCACTGGCACAGCTCTCGCCTCTGTAGGAAGCTAGCTACTTTTGCATCAGAGTGAAAGCCTATGGCTTTTTTGAATCATTTCAAAATTTAGTAGGCAGAGCTCCTATATGAGTGGTAAAAATAAATAGCCTACATGCCCATAATATTCTATTTCATGATCTGGATGCAGGGAACATGAGTATATCCATTCTGTAAAAATTCATCAAACTGCACACTTACAACTTATGTTCATTTCATTCTGGATATTTTACTTCAATGAGAATGTATTTTAAAAATAGCTCATTAAAATATTTCCAGTAAAAATGTATTTATTCTCTTCTTGCCTAAGGGTAGTTTTCTTTGAAAGCAAATTAAATGTATGGACTATACGATTCACCAGTACAACATTTAGCTGGCCAATTATCAGGGAAAGGATCTGGATTACCTAAGTGGATTTGTGAAGACTTCTTTTAGGAATAAGGAACTCAGGGCACCTGGGTGGCTCAGTCAGTTGGGCATCTGACTCTTGATTTCAGCTCAGGTCATGATCTCAGGGTCATGAGATGGAGCCCCATGTCAGGCTCCACGCTGGGCATGGAGACTGCTTAAGATTCTCTCTCTCCCTCTGCCTCTACTCCCCAACACTCTCTATTAAAAAATAAAATAAAATAAATAAAAATAAAGGAATAAGGAACTCAACTGCATACAAAATCTCTAGTAGCAGATGTAATGGAAACATATGCAGCAAAAATGTCTTGGAAAATGGGGAATGGGATATGGATCCCTGGCCATTCACTTTGCTCTGACACCTCACTTGGGGAAGCTCTCATGAGCAGAGAGTGCTTTTAATTCGAAAGATAAAATATGCATCCATCATATAGCCTGGACATATCTGAATTCACTTAGCTGCAGAACGGACTCACCCTACAGCAAACTTCTCAGCAGTGCATGAAGACTGTGAACGGCTTATGCAATCATGCTCTAGTGGATTAAAGCACTTCATGCCGAACATGAGACCATGTATTCTAATGGAGTAGGATAAGTGACAGAACAAACAGTATGAAAACCACAGTTGATCTCTATGTGTGTTGGAAATGCGGTCGGACCCACCCAGCCAGACACCGTTCCCTCCAGCCTGGCCCCAGCCCTCCTGGGCTCCTCATCCCCTTTCCCACACCGAGTCCCGGAAGAGCTCTCTGTCTCCAGTTCTAGAGTCCTCTCATCAGAATGCTTCAAAGCCCCCCAGTTCAGGAAGCAAATCCTTTGTTCTACCCCATTATATTAAAAGTATGGTTCTAAGTGATGAATTCACTTTGTATTTTTTTATTTTAAATATTAAAGGCAGATAGACTTTTTTTCAAATGAACTTCCACTTTTCACCTGCAAATATCTGAAGACTAAAAGTCACAGAGAGGATGGTATTCAGAATTCTAGCCAACAAGAGGTTGGCTGGACCATTGGAAACTACTGAAAGCATGGGGATTTAAATGAAGAGAAACCCTCCAACCTTAGTTTGGGTGACTTCTTTCCTAAAAACTCACAATTAGCATGGACAGAGCTTCTAAGTGAACCAATCGTGCTTTCGCATTCTTGTACCTCCTATGTCATCTTCTGGGAGAAAACCAGTAAGTAGTAACATAATGGCAAGGAACGGTACAGAGACAGGGTCATACGCAAAGTCCCGATTATTCTCACTAGGGCCTCAGTGTCCTTGTTATTACTTAAATAGCCCAAACCTGGGGCTTTAAGCATACCCTTCTTCAGAAATCCCAGTGCACTAAAGCAAGAACCTAAATCAGTGAGCTGAATCTGTGCAGAGAGAAGAGAGCATTCCTATAAAAAGGGGAAATGAGATGCACTTCTATTTACAAGCACCTAGATGTCCAAAATAGATGAGACTATGTTTAAAAGTTACCCTCCTATTCAGGATTTCAATGAACAACAATGAGCATGACAACAAAGGAACTGCAGTGCTAATTTTAGGTTGTGATTTCCACGGATCCTAGATGGTCACCAACCTCCATAAACCACCCAATTTATCCAGGGACCAATGTCCCTCTGTGGAGGAGTCCCCCTCCCCAACAACCACTTTCTATAGAAAAGATTTTTAGATCGATGGATATGGGGTACAGCAAAGCATATGGGGACTTTTTCACGCCTGCACACCCTTTTACATCCGTATACTTAGCCATCCAGACTACCGTGCAGAATATTTCCACAAAGCCAGAAAGAAAGCTCCCTCACAACCCTATTTGGAACCACTCATCTGACTTTTATCACCAAGGACCAGCTGCGGCCATTTCTGAGCTGTATATAGATGGAATCATCGAGTACGTTGGGATAATTCTCAGCAAAGTTCCCTGACTTGCACAGACCCCAAGAACCACAAGCGAAGAGCCATGTACGCTGAATGGACTGCTCCGTAGTCTCCAGGCGGGCCTTCCAACACCCAGAGCTTGCCGGGTGGGAAGCCATGACACCTCTGTACAGTGACAGAGAAAATTGAAAGATTCATCATAGCTAGCTTCGCCCCAAGATAGCAGAGATTAGCTGTGCTGCAAAAGCACAGAGGCGCAGAGTCCTTCCCAGTCGGACACTGATAAGATGCTTGCAGGGACAGCTCCATGCATCAGAGCCTGCCCTCAGGAGGACAAGGCTCTCCACGTCCTTGATAGCTTCCCTTATCAACTGTTCTCAAAGGGGCAGCTCCCCAAAGCTGGTCCTGTCAACAGCCTTTCAAGCTTCCCCCACTTCTCTGCCCTCTCCCCGCTTTAAGAACAGCGGCACGCCGGACTCTTCTCTGAGACCACCTGCAGAGCTGCCTGCACCAAGACCGGCGGGGATTGCAAGTGGCCGCGACAGTGGTGCAATCTCTTCCTCAGGGAATTTATCCAGAGCTCCATAACCATCTCACAGGAACAACAAAACCAGTGTGAAGTCTCCCGATCATACCTTCTGCTTCCCGAAAGCTGTCACCCAAAGACAGGTGCTCTCATGGCTCAAACGTAATCCTTGTATTGCGATTTCACTAGGAACCGAAGTGATCACTGCTTAGTTTTCAGAGCTTTGAAAAGCAAACATGAAATCTACCGTGTTTTAGTGTTCAATGTAATCAAAAAAGAGTTAGTCGGGATATTTGTGGTCAATGCACCAAAGGAAATAAGAGAAAAAGAACGGGGGATTCAAAGGAACTCTTTATCCCACATGTTTCCCTTTCCAGAGACTTAGTATCCAAGAGCCCCACTGTGGGCTTGGCCCACTATATCCCGCAGAGGGATTTGGAAATGGACTAATGTTCTAGACAGGACCCAGGTTTGATTAGCATCCTAATTTTTCTTTCTTCCCTTCTTTCTTTTTTTTTTTTACCTCTAAACATTCATTTCCAGAATAGATGAGTTCCTCAGATGTTAAAGATAAATCTTAAGCTCATCAGAGTGTTTGCTGGTAGGGAGAGAGAAGGTCATCTTGCCAAATCCCTTCACTGAACGTGAAAGGTAAGGGATGGCCGGGCTGGATAAGGGACCTGGTCAATGACACCCAGTTAGGAAGCAGCAGAGCCGAGACCAGAATTCAGATATGCCCTGTTGCCTGGTCCTGTTTCTTTAATCTTGTGACAGATTATTTACCAACCTGCTCCCCACCGACTCTTTCAGGAGGCTGAAAGCGAGATGCTAGCCGGGCGGGTTCTCAACCTGGGGGTTCAGCCGGAGAAGGATCCGCTTTTCCAGCAACGCAACAGCCGGAAGCACTGGTTCCTGTGGGCTGTAGGACCAACAGCTCGCTTCCTTGCTGGCTGTTGGCTGGGCACCTTGAGTACTGAAGGCCGCCTACGGCTCCTTGCCATGTGGGCCCCTCGACACATGGGCCCATGCTTCACCAAGGCTGGCAGGGGACAGAGAAGATCTAAAGAGAGTTTTCTGTCCACTGCAGCCCTGAAATTCCACTCCAGAGCATCTAGCCGACAGGCGTGAGCGCTAATAATCGTCTAGGACAAGTGTAAAACATTCACAGCCGCTCTGCAAAGTCGATGTCACCTCTCCTCCCTTGGGTTTTAGCACCTTCCCCACATGCTCCTTCTCGCGAGGACGGTCTGAGATTCAAACCCCACTCTTGCCTTCTGCTCCACACCCCTCCTGACCTCGCGCGTCCCTTATTCTCAACCCGATCAACTATCCCCGCTCCCGGCACGAGGACCACTTCCTCTTCCTCACACCGTAGCATCTGTGCTTTCTCTATCCCACTGCAAGTTCCCAGAGGGTCTCCCTCTGCCCTGTGCTCAAGGAGCAGATCTTCTCTCCTGGAACACAGGAACCTGTGTGACTTCTCAGATTGCCTCTGATACTCATGAGCTCACCTTGACGCAAGAGTAACATTATCCCCATGCGGTCCATTCACTATTCTGTGCCTTCATTTCTCAAGCCACGAACAGCAACAATGATGCCTTCCTAGAGACACCACGAGGTGAATTTTGCCAGGAATGGCGAATGGCAATTCTCCATCGTCTGTAGTGTGTGTGCTGACCCACGGCGACCAAGAGACCTCCCTCGCCCTCTCCCCCGTGCGGGCCTGGGACCCTGCGCACACCACCAGAGAGTTCTTCTCCAGGGAGCAGCTGGCACAGCGATTGCCTTAGGGCCATCTCCAAAAATAAATAAATAAATAGGCCCTCCCTCTATGCCCTCACCCTTATCCTTGGGAGCCAGCAGGACAGAGCGTCCCTGAGAGCTGGTCAGGAGAAGGTAAGAGAGAACCAGAGCCGAGCGGCCGGCATCGTGGGGACTCAGCACCAGAAGCGCTGTCCGCCCTCCCGGCCAACAAACCCTTGAAAACAGCCCGTTGTGCAGACACACGCGTCACTCTACCTGTCCACTCTCCGGGAAGGCCAGGTGTTCCCAGATTCAAGCCTATTTTTATTTTATGGGGTACAAAGTTCAAGCCCTTCGAGAAATGGGCTGGAACTCCAAATCTCTGGGAAAAATAGGTTTCCTTCATCAGAAGACTCCTGGAACCTGAGACAAGTCCCCACAGCAAAGAGCACGTCTTTTGTTTTAGTTAAAAACCGCCTTATTCAGTAAGGTGTGACTGACAGACGAAAGGCTGCACGTGTCTGACATACACAGCTGCTGAGTCTGGGGGCGGGCGCACACCCACCGCACCATCCCCACATTCTGCGTCAGACACACACCTGGGTGACGAGCCAGTCTGAGGGAACGTGATGCGGCCGGAGGTAGCAGAGGGAAACCAAGGCAAACGCAGCCTTTGTGCCTTACTGTTCCGGCTGCTGTGAGGCTACCGCAGACTGAGTGCCTTGCGAACAACAGAAATCTCCTTCTCACAGTCCGGAGACCAGAAGTCCGGGCTCAGGACCCAGTGTGGCTGGCTTCTGGGGAGCGCCCTTTTCTGGGTTCTTTTGAGTGTCTTGTGGCGCACAGCGAGCGAGCTGGCTCCCCTGGCTTCCTCTTAGGAAGGCACCATCCCATTCCAGAGGGCTCTCCTTTATGAACCAACGACCTCCCAACAACCCCACGTCTGCCTCTACCCCGGCACTGGGGGTTAGAATTTCCAAATGTGAATGGAGGGGTGGCGCAATGAGGGAACACGTACAGTCAGACCGTACCCACCTAGGCTGTGCGCGACCTGGACGGTGGTGCTGAATGCCGACTGTGGCTGAAAGCGGCCTTCGAAGCCAAGAAAGTTCACACGACCCCTCCTGCTTTTTGGCTAAATTCTGACGTGATAACTCTACCTGAACCCTCTGAGCCCTGGCCTGTGCGATGCCATGGCTGAAAAATGACATCCTTTATTCTGAAAATGTTCATGTGTACAAGAGGCTGAGAAGATAGTCTCATGAGCACACGCATAACCATTATTCAGATCAGCCAAATATTAAAATTCTGCCACATTTTGTTCACCCATCATTGCATCTGCCTGTCCGTCTGTGTTTCTGCTGAACGACTTGAAAGTACATTATAGACATAATGACACTTTATGCCTAAATACCTTAGTATCTTTTTTAAAAATCATTTGTTTATTCATTTATTTAGACAGTGAGAGTGTGTGAGTCAGGGGAGGGCCAGAAGGAGAGGGAGAGAAGCAGACTCGCTGAGCATCGAGCCCAACATGGGGCTTGATCCTGTGACCCCAAGATCATGACCTGAGCTGAAATCAAGAGTCAGATGCTTAATCGACTAGGCCATCCAGGTGCCCCTAAATACCTCAGTATCTCTTAAGAATAGGGACATTCTCCTAAATAGCCACACTAATATTAGACCCAAGAAAAATAACAATAGTCCCTAAAATAATTTAATGAACAGCATTCAAATTTCACCAACTGCCTCTACAATCTCTTTTAAAACCTACGTGCAATACTGCGACTTCTACTAAGAAATATACAACACACCGGAAAGCAGATTCTTAACCATACAGAACAAACTGATGGTTACTAGAGAGGAGCGGCTGGTGGGATGGGGGAAACAGGTAAAGGGGTTGAACGTGCACTTATCGTGACGAGCTGTGGATAAATTACAAAACTGTTGATCACTATACTGTAGGTCTGAAGTGAACACGGTACGTTAACTCTACTGGAATTCAAAAACAAAAGAAACACATATGTGGTTCTCATGGCCGCTTCTGGCAAAGAGTTCCTGAGACCCTTGGAATTTCCTACTTGTTAAGAGCCATAAAGGTGAATGAGTCTCTTCAGTTGCTGGTTCCTGAGAAGCCCCTTCAGGCACACTGAGATGACACTAATGAGGTGACTTCTGGAACTCCTCAGGATGGGGGCCGGTTGCCAGAGGAACCAACTCTGTGTGATGAGAGGGCTGGAACTCTCAGTCCCCACCCCCCACCCCCACCTCCGGGAAGGGAAAGGAAATGGATGTCAAACCGAGCACCAAATGGCCAATGACTTAACCACTCCTGCCTTTGTCCTGGGCCCTCCATATAAACCCAGGAGGAGGGCGTCTGGAGGGCTCTCTGGGGTGGCAGGTCAAGAGGAGGTGCCGGGAGGGTGGTGCACCCAGAGGGGGTGTGGGAGCCCGGCGCCCCTTCCCGCATGCCCTCCCTCTGCTTCTTTCCACCTAAGCTCTGTCCTCTTACGTTCCTAAGTTGCGTCCTCTTACGATACACGGAGGATCTAATAAGTAAACGACTTTCCTGAGTTCTGGGAGCCACAGGGACAGATGAATCACACCCGAGGAGGAGGTTGTGGGAACCCCCAAATTCTAGCCAGCGGGTCAGAAGCACACTAACAACCTGGACTTGGGGACTGGGGTCTGAGGTGGGGGCAGTCTTACAGGATGGAGCCCTTCGCCCATGGGACCTGATGCTGTCCCCATGTATGCAGCACTAGAACCCAGAGAATCCATTAGACTCCCAGCTGGCACAGCAGAGTGGGTTCGTGTGGAAAACCCTACCCACCTCTTTGGTGACCAGAAATGTCAGACGTAAAGTTCTCTCCAGAGAGGACTGTGTGTAAAGCAAAGGGAAAAGACAGTGTGTCTTTTCTCTTTATACTGCATTTCCCCCAAAGCAACACAGACGCTTCTAGATAGGAAGGCAGGCAGGTCCAGGGCACCACTGCCCGCTCTGAGACAAGACCTCTGAGCCACTCCAGGAGAACTGTTATCTTGTCACCTCCCGGCTTCCTATTCCATACGAGGTGGCCCAGGACCCTAGGGGCCTCAGCCCCCGCCCTCTGCCTCCAGGAGTCACATCAACCAAAAAGCAGTAGAGAAATCTAGGAACCTGGGCATCGACCCGAGGAACTCAGGACCACCTGCTGACCACCGGGGAACCTCAGTTCCGAAGACACGCGGCCTCCTGTCGGGGCCCAGACTCCACGTGCTCAGCATGAAGAAAAGGTGGGGGCCAGAGAAAGAGGCAAGCGAGACGATGGGGGACAGAAGGGAATGCACAGTGTCCTCCAACCACCTGTGTCCTACATTTTAGCTCAGCCACATCCCTGAATCTTAGATTCATCCCCACGAGGGAAAATGGCTCCAGGACCAGTCATGCAAGAAACCGCTGGGCGGAACTCCGGATCTTCACTATCCCTGATGTTATGGCGTAAAGTCATGGTCACGGTAACCGGGACACTCTGATTCTTACTACCGTACAGAAGTAGAGCCGGCCTTTAGAAACATCACTCCCCTTCACAGCTACAGGAATTCAAGAGTGCTAGGACTCTCAGGGTTGCCAGAGGAGGAAGGGGTACAGGACTTAGTTCTGTGGACTCGGGGATTCTTTTCCTACGGGCAACGGAGAAACCGTACAGACAAAATGAGCAGCGGCGCGGGAAAGTGTAACAGGCAGAACCGGAAAGAAATCCCAACGCTTTTCAATTCCAGGCCACTGTTTTTCTGCTTGGCCCCTAGTCAGAAGAAGAAGAATGTCTCAGGTCTCAGGCTGGCTTTCTTTAGCACTGGAAAGAACCAGAATGCCTGCGGCATAAAACATTAGGGGAGAAATGTGCTGGGTTAGTGGCTTAATCTCATCAACCCAGTTAAAAAAAATCTTTGTTTGTTGCACGATTTCACAAAAAGAGGGATAAAAAGTGTTAAACTGCTAGGATACATCAAATAAATGAATTAGAACTCCGATGACAGCAGCAGAGCCCGAGCTTCCGAAGGAATAGGAAATGAAGTTTGCTGTGGCTCACTGCCCTGGTGCTGTCTACAGTGTCCTATGATAAGATAATATGCGATATCACGTGTAGAGCTTAGTGCAAGGCTGCTCAACGCTGACTGCAAATACCTCTAGGTACTGAGTTAGGGAAACAACAAGAAGACACAGTGCATCTGTGAGATGGCCCCAAGACAAGGAAAGTATTACAAACTGGCATGTATCCGTCTCATCCCCCAGCTATGGAATTTTCCAGAAATACCGTAACCACACCATACACTTCTATTTCTGTTAGAAGTGAATATATTTGCTGCCCTTTAGAAGTAGTGAACTAGGGGCGCCTGGGTGGCCCAGTGGGTTAAAGCTTCTGCCTTCGGCTCAGGTCATGATCTCAGGGTCCTGGGATCAAGCCCCACATTGGGGGTCTCTGCTAGGCAGGGAGCCTACTTCCCCCTCTCTCTCTGCCTGCCTCTCTGCCTACTTGTGATCTCTGTCAAATAAATAAATAAATAATCTTTAGAAGCAGTGAATTATTTGGTGTCTGACTGAATGAAAGAATGCATGACTGGGTGGTCTGGGGGTGGGGAGTGGGACAGGGGGAGGGGGAGCTACACATCCACTGTGGTTCAACGGTTTGATCTGTTTCCACAGCATTCACAAATAAACCCCTCCATGAACAGCGTTTGGACTTCTAGGCAGTGGTTTGCTGAAGCCTCTATCTGGCCCCTGAACTTCTCAAGAGGGAGTAAGACGGCAGGGGGGTCTAAATTGAAAGTGATTGTCCCTCACAGTGAGTGTCCTCAGAGCCCCACCCCAGAGAACCACAAGATACAAGGGAGGTTACAGAGAGAATAAACGCCATTACAGAGGCACCAGTACCAAGGCTTCTGAGTGTTTTCTAGAACAGTCTAATTATATCATTTTCTTCACATTTAACTTTGAAAACATACGCACCGCCTAAAATCAGATAAATACATAAATAGCTTTTGTATGTTCAATATTTCATAAAAGAAAATGCTGACTTAAACTGAAAGAGTCTGGATGAACCCCTGAAATCTGGGGCTCTGAATTATAGCATTTAAATAGTCTCCAAACGACCTGACTCTTGAAAACAAAATGAAAAGAGGTGGAGATTTCGAGCCCTTCCTAGGTACCACACGCCAGCGTGATGCCTAGCTCCCTGAATAGTGTTTCTTAAACTCCCACACGCGCGTGGCATGAGAACACTGCAGAAAACCCAAGTGTTTCACACCGGGCATCATAATTATGTTCATTTTTTAAGAAGCGGACATCTCAATGTATGTTCATTGAATATGAGCAGACTCGGTTTCTAAAGAGGAAACTAAGGAAGCAAAGTCCACATTCATCAGGAAGCCTCTTTCTTCGGAACCTTTTCGACAGAACCTTGAGGACATACCCAGATATTATTATACACACTGTTTGGAAGTAGATGATGAAAAAGGATAAAAATAAATTCTTAATAGCTTCCTATCTAGGCACATACAGCAGACGATACACAGCAGACTGACAGGTGGAAAATTTGCCATTTGTTCCATTCATACTCTCCATCTTGGGAGTCCGGTACAGTCCCCGCCCTTCCATGCTGCGAGTCACCTCGGAGGAGCGATTTCTTCCCTAGAATTTCGAATGCTGTCACAAACTAAGGCCGCCTCAAGCTGCGGAGGAGAAAAGTGTGTGCCCATGTCCAAGGCCACCGTTCAAGGTCCTATCACCATCCGTAGCTGAAAGAACTTCCCAGTTCCTAACTGTACAAGTTCCTTTCTAGGCTCTGCGGTAAGAGAAGGAAACAACACTGGTCTGTTACTCTCCTGATCAACGCACACTCACCAATGAACTAAAAGACATCATGTAAAAAAATAAATAAACCGAAGACAAATCCCCTCCACCCCCTTCACACAGGATAAGTAAATACTTAATCCAGCTGGGGTTACTGACTATCTGCCTCCTTCTGAAGCTCGCCAGTGACAGAGGCTCCATAATCTTTTTTATCTCAGCAGTCAGGACGTGATTTCTTATTGCCAATGGAAAATTCTTTGAAATGTATATCCTTGCTTTGTCCTACATGGACCTGTAGAAGTGGCTCAGAAATATTATTCAGTTGGGAGTCTGCAGGTGCACAGAACAAAATCCAGCTTCTGCTCACTTAGCAGGAAGGGGCTGTGGCATTGCCACAGTGCCAGCTCCTGGAGCCCAGAGGATGAGCTCCATCATGACCTTGACCCAGGAGGCAAACAGCACCCAGCATCGAGTCCTGAAAATCGCCACTGGTCCCTCGGGGTCACTCTGCACACCTGGCTGATTCTTCTATGCAGAACAGCTTTCTCTGCCTCCCCATCCCCACGGAAGCCAGCAGAGCCCCTTCAGAGCATCTCCTCCACTTGAAACGAGACCATAACCTCCTGATTTTAACGTCAAATTCCAGGAGGGAGATACTGGGTGAGTCAGTGTGTGTCAAGAGTCCATGCCAATCTAACCCGTGGTGGCCAGGAGATGATGCAAGTCTGGCTGCTAGGAGCCCACCCACAGGATGTGGTGCCAGGCAGGGAAGGGCATTACGGTGAGCTGGGAGGACACCCCCAAAGGTTCTGGCTCCAATCGTTCTCATAAAGTCATGTCATAGGCCCATTTTACCTCTCCCTCCCCTGATACTTTATTCTTGCCTAAAGATCATAATTCCAATCCCCCCTTGATCCATTTCTCTTCTTCCCTGGGCTCTGTTCATTTTTCCACAGCATTTTTACCAGGAGTTTATTGAAACTGCACTAAACGCTCTGATACGCCATTGGCAAATGTAAGCTGGAGGAGTGAGATTGCTTGTCACTGTTTGTAGCTGAGTCAAGATGAAGACCCAGGACACTGAGCAATGGGAGGCCCATTTCTTGATGGAGAAAAGCAATCCAAAGGGCTCCGTGCAGGATAATTCTGGAAGACCCCACCGAAATGTAGATGCACATCAGCCGTGTGTGCGTGTGTGTGTACACATGAACTTTCACTGATACATGTAGTAAACATTTACTGCTTTTGGGGCCAGGGATGCTCTACGACTGGGGGACAGAACCACCACAGTCCTATGGTCCCAGAGCCAAGGACTGGGGACGCAGCCAGGAGCCCTGCCCCTGCAGGGCTCGCCGTCTGTCATTTCAGCCACACACTTGAATCAGCTGTGACAACACGTGTGTGAAGTGACTGCACTGTGGAGCCCCTGGCAAGAACATCTCGCCAGATCTAGATGGTCCTGGAGGCTCCCTGGAAGAAGTGACACTTAGCCTGGGACCTGCGTAGGTGAAGGGACAGGCATCCGTGGCCCTGCTGATGACATACGTCAGACAGCCGGAGCGTAACACACTCGAGTCAGTTTCTGCTCACAGACAGCCTTCACCAAGCGGCCACAGTCCAGTCAGGCTGAGTCACCTTCTGAGAGTAGCGGATGCACATTTCTGCACAGGTGTTGGTCATCTGTATGGAAGGCAAACCTCCCCCTCACCCCCTGCCACCTTCCTGTGGCTTACTCTGCCTCCAGCTTCGGAGCCACACTCCCCACGGTGAGAAAGGGCTCTCGAAGCACCCCCAAGCCCATGTCACTGTATGTCGGCTCGCTTCGGGTTTCCCTCTCTCTCCCTCTGGCCTGGGAGACCCCAGCATGAGGACTGTGTCACTACCCTCTAGACGCTAGCAGAGTCCTCACACTAAGAGCTCAAAAAGTTTGCTGAATGAATAAACGAAAATGAAGGATTATTTATAGACGCCAGATGCTCTATATACATTATTTCATTTATTCCTCGTGACAATCCTTGAAGAGTGGTGACATTATCCCCCATTTTACAGATGAGAAAACAGAGGCTCCCCATGGTGAGTGACTTGCCAGCAGTGACAGGGTGACAAAGGGATAGGAACCCAGCCGCCCGAGACCCACTTCGTCTGCTTCTCCTGACAACGTGAGATGCGCAGGCTGTCCTGCCTGCACTCAGGCTACGACTCGAACGAGCAGCCTTATCGGCACCTGGTAAAACCTTTCAGAGAGCTCAATGGTTCATCCACGGGTATATGAATTGTTTAACTCAACTAACCTGAATATTTCCAGCTGCTTGAGGGAAGGACAAATGTCCACCCCTAGTGTTTTAGATCAGGCGCCTTGTAAACAGAACCAGGGGCGACTTCTGCAGAACAGTGAGAAATCTCTGGGCCCGGGCTCTGCTTCCCTGGAAGGGAGAACATGGCCCTCCACGACCAGAGGCAAAGGGTTTCTAACCCCTGTCCATGATCTGAGCATACTGGGGAGCACTGCGCTTCCCTACAAGAGAACAGTTCTGCATTTAATTCTTTTGACTCTCTGAAAACCGTTTATTACCTAGTTAACACGTATTCCCGTTCGGGAATAAAATGGACTCTCGGAGACGTTAGAAAGTGCTGTTTATGCTCTCTGCTCACTCTGGCCTTCTGCCCCCTCCAACTTCTTTTCCTTTAAAAATCTTTTTGATCTAGTATTTCAATATGCCAAGGCCCAACCCAGAATAAACATTTACAACCAAATTATAAATCTCTTACAAGTGGGTCATTTTTGAATTGCTGACCTGACCTTTACTATTTTGGGAGGACCGAACAGAAGTTGCTCACCATGAATTATACCGTGAGCCACCATTCCGGCTTTCACTGGTAATGGCATCAGCAGCCTGTACCGGCAGTCTGGGCTGAAATGGCAAAGAGCAGAAGAAAGATGCTCTTTCTCTACCAACTGCCGCCCCCGACCTCACACAAACCCTTTCTGATGCTTTTGACCTGGAAGATCCAAAAACATGAGACTGCTCTGTTACTGGGAGAGTTACCCAGTGACCTCTTTCCCAGCTTGAACTAAAAAAACCTCACCCAGCTAGATGGATGGTTCTGCTCCAGAATTCCTATGTTCCCAACCAAGGCTCAACTTGCCAACTACAGGCTAGAGTGGACTAGACATGGAGTGTGGGGGGGGGGGTGGTTATTTGGGACTAACCGACCCTCCTCTCTACAAATGACTTAAAACTAAAACCCATCAGCATTGTTTCAAAAAAAAAATCACCTTTATCTGAACAGGCCAAAACCATGTAATATTACTACATCTGCTCAAAAGACAGCTGTACCTCATTTTAAGCCATAAACACGACCACAAACACCCCCCCACACACACACCCAAAAGCTATTCCTGAAAAGTTTCTTTAGTTAGAAAAATGTTCAAGGGCCTGTTGTTTGAAGCCACCCATCAGGGAAACCTTCTGCAAAGTACAGCCTCCCTGATGACTGTAAACAGGGTGCCCATCTCCTAGATGCACAGATTTGTTGATCTGTGCTTCCTGACAAAGGCACATCTGTGCACATCTGTGCAGTGAGCTTCCTCTCTCATCACTGATCTCTGTATTCTGGCATTTAGTAAGTGCTCCAAAAAAGTTTGCTAAATGACTAAATGAAAATAAGGAGTAAATGAAAATAAGCATTTATAAATGCTCCTTCATCCTGCCTGAGAGGCTCCATCTGGGATCTGCAAAGTTGTGACTTCAATCATCTCTGTGCCAGAACGCCACCCATCCCCACCGAGCCAGGCCTCACTACCATTACACTGATGGCTTATCCCTGATCTCCGTTCCCCGCCCCTCCCTCAGTGGTGTCTACACTGGACAACCGAGAAAGCGAAGGGGCTCTGTGATACAAGGTGGGAGGGGAAAGGAAGTCACTGAGAGGCTCTAGGCATGTTGTTTTGAATTCGAAAACACCTTCTACAGGCTCCTGATTTAAGGTGATTGGGTACTGAGTCATGTCAGCTGAAACGGCAACAGGCTCTTCCAGAAGGCTGTTGATTCGAGCCAGGCCCGTCATGAAAACTGAAGAAGGAGTCCAGGAGGAATGAAGACAGGAGGTCAGGAATCCAGAAGCCAGGCCTTTTAGGTTAGCACGACGGGTCAACAGAAGAGTTCACCTGGAGCATACCCTTGGCGTTAGATTATGAGGGCTTCTTATCCAAAGGTACACTCCAGGGAGACACGTGGCCATGTCTGGAAACATTTTTGGCTGTCACACTGCAGGGCGGGGGTGGGGGGGTGGTGGCAATGGAGTGCCAGAGGCCAGGGACACCGCTGAGCGCTCTACAATGCACAAGACAGCCCCCCACACTAAAGAATTATTCAGGACAAAACCTCAAGCGTGCTGAGCTTGGGAAACCCTGGGCGAAACCAAAGCTTGCCATCAGGAATCCTGGCCTAACCTACGGTCTGGAAAGCCAAGGATGCAGTTAGGATGGGAGAATGCGGAAAGAGGGAAGCCATTCCAAAAGGAAAGGAAGGCACCAGAAGGAATCCAAGGACCCAAACCACTACAGAGGTCCAGTCAAAGGTTCTCTCCCGCTGAGGCCAGTGTCTCAGACCATATGCACTCACTCACCAAACATTTACTGAGCGACTGCTCTGGACCACCTGCTCTCTGGGCTCTGGATATGCTCATAGCCAGGAACCCAAGGAACCCCGGAGAATCCTGCCCAAGAGGTTTGGTTCAGAAATACGGATGTGGAGCTTCCAGGACTTGAGCCCCTGGGGACCAGACCTTGATCCAGCTTACTTGCTTGTTTCTAGTTTAATTCTCAGCTGACCACTCCATACATGCCAACCCGTGAGACCCAGGGGACTTTAGTAGGAGTTTTTTTGGTTTTGTTTTTGTTGATTTTCTTTTTCTTCCCCCAACAATTCCTTACAAAAAGTCCCTTGTCTAGAGGGAAACTTGTTCCTCTCACTGACAGGAGAAAATACTGAGCAAAGGTCATGTCTGCACTATTGAAAGTTACCTCACTTAGCTTAGCCTCCCAAAACAAAGACCAAAAATCAAGAGAGTAAGAATGAATCCTTGCTTAGTTCAGTAATGTCTGCTGCTACAAAGGGAGCTCACCTACACCCCTCAAATAGTTAGAAATCCTCACTGTGGACTCCTTCAGTAGGGACACAGACAAGCCACTGTGAAAGATGGCCGAAAGGTGACCTACCAATGCCAAGGACATGGCATGCAGCAGCCCACAGCCTGCTCCGCATTTATTTTGTAATCATCGTGTCTCCCCGCTTGCTCAATACGATGATTCGCCGACAAACAGAAGAACCGATACCAACATATAGATAAGCCTCTTTATTCTTCCTTCTACTCTGATAGAAATAGCAAACAGCCAAAGGACTGCCCTAAGATGTCTTTGACTATATTAATAAAACATTAGCTTCTCTAAATTTAAACTTAAAATCTAATTAATTCATCAAAATGTCAGCTGTCACCTAAAGCATTTTAGAAAAAGGAACTCCCCTTGGAATTAAGGCGAGTCTTCACGGAACAAAAAGACTGGCGTGAGCGGACGTCAGTCAATCCCAGTGATCACTGCTGCCCTGTGTGTTAATATTATCCCTTCAACGAAGCCTCAGAGAGAGGATATTTAAGAATCCACTAGTGGTACAAGAAACACGTTTTCCATACGGCCTGTCCCCCGTCTTAATTATAAAGTGTGTTTGTACCAAGCACAGTCATCAGTGCTGTGGCTCCCTGCCTCCCCACCAAGTCACGAACCCTAGTGAAAATTTCCACAAAGCACGTGGGGCCACATCACCAGTAAAACTAGTGACAGATCTCTACGTGGCTTTGGGGACTAGAGGACTCCAGGAAGGCTCTGATTTACACGACTGTCTTTAGTTATTAAGAAAGCAGAGAACAGAACCAAGACATGGGAACCTTCTGATCGAAATCCAGCAAGTGGAAACAGGACAGGTCTTATCTTTACATATAAGACAAATGGGTTTCCTATGGGTTTACGTTCCTTTTGCATTGTTTCATTCTACGCCCAGCATTCTGCTTGAAAGAGAACTTGGTCCCTTGTGTTCCTTCTGTCATCCAAAGCCAATTTAGCAGCTAGGATTTTAGCAGCAGAAGCTGGAGAATGGAGGAGACACACATAACCTTTTAAAGGTTTATACAGAGTTAAACACAATCACCGCAGTCCCTTAAAAACAAGTAAGGGCATGAAAACAAAACATTAAAATCCCATATTTCTCCCTGCAAATAACTTAAAAGTAACCAGCTAACTGCCAGCACACTGCTGACCTCTGGCTTGGAATCAAGGGTTTTAGGAGAAAATGAGACCTATTTTTAGAGCTCAATATGATTAATTTACAAAAGCCTGATTTTTTTTTTCCTAAGGACCAATAAACTATGTTCCAATTTCAAGCAACGAAGGGGAAAAACGTATCTCAAAATCATTAAGCTGTTAGTCTTTATCACAAATGAAATGAAGCAGGACTCATTTCTTAACTGGGATGGTAAAGGGAAACGTTTTTGCTATGCCAAATGACAGTGATGGGACCACTGATTACGGTTTAGAGTTACAGGTATCCGGAGCTGGTCGTGGCTGACTTCTCCCTTCCTAACCAGAGGAAGAAATGCCTACCAAATCAGTCCTGCTCGCACAGGTACTACCTGTACGACTGATCACAGCTTTGCCAAAGCCATCAGCTGGAGCCCACTGGCAAGGAAAAGTTTCAGCTGCTCCCCCTGGCACCAACCCTCTCTCTCTCTCAGGAACCAAATGCCAGTATCTAGAATGATCCAGATTAACCTCTACACAAAGGACAGATAGAGAAAGGAGCAAAAGGAGCCGAGGAGTTTAAACTCAAGGCCCTGGAATCTTCCACCATCACCAGGGCCCAGGAGACCAAGGGGAGAGTTAAAATTCCAGGCCCACGAGGTCTGCAGTCGGTCCCTGAGCCAGCTACACCCGGACCCGGTAGAGTAACACTTTCGAATCCGCAGGGAAAGCACACGGTGCAGGGTACACTGGGTTTCCAATCTGTCTCCCCACTGCGACACCTCAAGAGCAAGTGGGTGAGAACAGAGAAGCGTGTGTGGGAAGGGGAGGGGGTGTAAGAGAACGTATCAGAAATTCCCAAAGGTCCCAGAGAACTCCGTCTCTGTGTTTCTCCTGAAAGTTGCAAAGCTGGGGCTGTATCTGTGGGTAGGGGGGGCGGCTGGTCGCGTAGCTGAGATTGCTCCCCAGCTGCCAGGGACAAGGGCAGGGGAGACGGACCGGCGGACGCGGGGGGTCCGGGGGGGGGGGTCTTACTTTTGTAGCTCGCTGCCCAGGGCTGGTAGCCATAGTAGCCTGTGATGCGCAGGATCCGCTCCTCGATGGACGTCAGCCCCACGGGCCCGCTAGTGAGGTCCTCCACCGAGCGCGACCATTTCAGGTCCTCCTTAATAGCCTCGTCCACCACCAGGTACTTGAGCTGCCGGAGCTGGGGGCTGATGTCGGACAGTCTCCGGGGGCTGACGTCCGGTGACCTCCTCATGCCACTGAGGCCGCGGGCGGGCAGGTGGGTGGGGAGGGAGAGAGTGAGGGGGGATGCAGGTGAGGGGCAGGTCCGAGGGCGGGCAAGGGCGCAGCAGGGTTAGGTGCCGCCGCAGGGCCGCGCTGGTCCCCCGACCGCTCGCCCACCCCCCGCCACACCAACGGCCCCGGGAACCTGGGCGTCGGGTCCCGTCTCCCGCGCCCAGCCCCGGGCGCCTCGGGGCAGCGCAGATAGGGGAGAGCGGCGACTGAGAGAACGCCCGAAACTTCCCAAGCAGCTCCACCGCGCGCCGCCCCTACCCGAGCCCCGGGCTGCCCCGCGTCCCCGCTGCCGAGGGCCGCCCCCCGAGCCCCCGCGCCCCGCGAGCCCGGGCGCTACTCACACGGCGATGCTTTTGCTCCTGGGTGCGCCGCCGGGAAACTCTCGGATCCCCATGGGCACCGGCAGCGTGGGGCCGGTAGCTCCCAGACTTGAAGGCGGAGGGGCCGCGCCGGCCGGAGCCGCCCGCAGCCGCGGCCCGGGGAAGTGGGCGCGCTGCCCGCCGAGGGTCCGCCCGGCGCCGACCGCCCGTGCCTCCCGTGCGCGTCCGCGCCCGCCGTCCCCCAGCGCCCCCGCGGCTGCGGCGCGACACGGGCGCGGCGGCTCACCCGGCTCCAGCCGGTCCGCGGCGCTCGCTGCAGGCAGCCGGCGGCCGAGGCGGGGCGGCCCCGGGCCCCTCGCCTGTCGCCGTCGCTTCAGCACACCGCGGGCGCGGGAGCCGCGGCCCCGGGAGAAAGCGCCGGCAGCTACGTGCGCTCTCGAGGCACCTGGGCGGCGGGGTGAGCCCGGCCGGGAGCGCGACAGCCAGGCGGGGGCGCTGCTGCCCCCTCCCCGCCGCCCGGCTGTGCCCGGGGCTCGGAACCCGCGCCCGCCCTGCGAGCTGGGGTTTGGGGAGCACTCCCCTCCTCCCCCCCGGGACTTGTCGGGTCACTGCGCCCCCGGTTCCGTGGTTCGGTTCACTCCCATCAATCTCTCTCCAGCTCCTTCTCCTCCTCCTAAAACAACAGCAAAACTACTTGGAAAGACGGAAACCTGGTTTCGTACTCACCAGAACCCGGCTCGGAACGCCGGGTAATTAAACAGCGTTTCCTGGACAAAGCCAAGACCCAGGTGGGACAACTTATCACGCCGCGGGGTAGCTCATCAGGCCTGGCCCTCAGAGAGCTTGCCTTCCCCTTGATGACGCAATTACTAAATCAGGTCCGTTTCCTTGGGCTTCCGCTTTAGCCTCTTTCCGCTCTCCTGTCCGCAAGCCATTCTCTCTGGACGCCTCGTCGGTTCTCATACTCTTATTTTTCTGTTACAGCAAACAACGTAGGTCCATTGAGGCAAATTTAGAAAATACAAAAATGTGTAAAAAAAATACTCGTTATCCAGCCAACGATGACTACCTTGAATTGTAAGGGTATTCCTTTCCGCTCTTTCCCCCCGTGTAAAATACTTTTCACAAAACCAGAATCCAGTTGTACACGCTAACTGTACAGTGTTTTACATTAAAATAATATTGTGTCTCAGCAAACTAGGAATAGAAGGGAACTTCCCTAAATTAGACGACATCTACAGAAACCGACAGCTAATATCGCATTTCACGGAAAAAAAACTTACTTGCTAAGACCAAGAGCAAGGAGGACGTCTCTTTGCACCACTCCTTTTCAGTATGGCCTGCAAGTCCTAGCGAATGCGATTTGTAAGAAAAGGAAATGAAAAAGTCTACCTTTGGGGAAGGAGGAGATAAAACTGTCTTTGTTCACAGGTGACATGATCATCTATGTAGAAAACTTCAAGCAACCCACCAAAAATTAACCTGGCACAAATATGGGTTATAGCAAGTTTGCATGATATAAGATTACTGTACAAAAGTCAATCAACTTCCTATATACCAGCAATGAACAACTGGAATTTGATATTTAAAACATAATACCACCCACCTTAGCACACGGAAAAAGTGAAATACTTAGGTATCAATACAACGTGTACAAGATCTATATGAGGAAAATTGCAAAGCTCTGATGAAAGAAATCAAACAAGACCTGAATGCAAAATATCCCATGTTCATGGGTAAGAATACTCAATATTAAGATGCTTTCCAACTTGATGTACAGATTCAAAGTAATCCCAGTCTCTCAGCAAGTTGTTTTGTGGCTATCAGCAAACTGATTCTGAACTTTATATGGAGAAGCAAAAGACCCAGAGGAGCCAACAAAACACTGAAGAACAAGTTGGACTGCTGACACCACCCAACGTCAAGACTTACTATAAAGCTACAGTAAATGATACAGTGTGGGGATTGGTGAAAGAATGGACAAGGGGATAAAGAGAACAAAATGTAGGGGCGCCTGGGTGGCTCAGTGGGTTAAGCCGCTGCCTTCGGCTCAGGTCATGATCTCAGAGTCCTGGGATCGAGCCCCGCATCGGGCTCTCTGCTCTCTAGGGGAGCCTGCTTCCTCCTCTCTCTCTGCCTGCCTCTCTGCCTGCTTGTGATCTCTCTGTCAAATAAATAAATAAAATCTTAAAAAAAAAAAAAAAAGAGAACAAAATGTAGAGCTCAGAAACAGACTCACAAATACAGTCAAGTCCTCTTTGACAAAAAAGCAAAGTCAATTTAATGGAGAAAGGATAGTGTATTCAACAAATGATGCTGAAACAATTGGACATCCGCATGAAAAACAATGATCACAAACTTAAATATAAATTGAAAAATTATAAAATTCTTAGAAAATTACTTCAGAGAAAACCTAGACAACCTTGGGTTTGGTGATGACTTTTTCAGTACAAAATCAAAAACATGATCCATGACAAAAATGCTGAGAACTTAGACTTCATTAAAATTACAAACTGCTCCCCAAAAGCCACTGTCAAGAGAACGAGATGACGAGTCACAGACTGACAGAGAACCTGTGCAAAGCCATATCTGATAAAGGACTATTGTCCAAAATAAGCATACTTAAAACTCAACAAGAAGAAAAAGAACCCAATTTTAAAAAATGGCAAAATATCTGAATAGACACGTCACTAAAGGTGATATACAGATGGCCGATTGGCTTATGAGATGACGCTCAGCATACGTCACCACACAATTACGACTGAAGACTGTGAATGAGGTACCATAGCACACACCTGCTGGAATGGACACGATCCAGAACCCTGACAGGAGCAAACGCTGATGAGAATGTAGAGCAACGGGAACTCCCATTCACCGAGTGTGGAAATGCAATAGTTGGGTGGTTTCTTATGAAACTTAGCAAACCAAGTATGCTCCAGCAATCTCATGCCTTGATGTATTTCTAAATTAGGTCGAAAACATATGTCCACACAAAACCTGCACACAAATATTTATCTTTATTAACAACTGCACAAACATGGAAACAGCCAAGATGGCCTTCAACAGGCAAACACTGTGATACATTTGCATGAAGGTATTTATTCGGTGATAAAAAATGAATCAACTATCAAGTCATGAAAAGACACAGGGGAAACTTAAATGTATGTTGCCAAGTGAAAGAAGGCAATCTGAAAGGTGTTATTCTATATGATTCCAAGTATATAACACAGTGAAGAGGCAAAACTATGGAGATAATAGATCGTGGCCCTCAGGGACTCCCAGTCGTATGGGGTGGTGGTAGAGAGGGAAGGATGAATGAGTGAGCACGGGGCATTTTGAAGTCAGTGAAACTATTCTGTATGATAATGGTGGGTACATGCCATTATAAATTTGTCAAAAAGCACAGATGGTACAACACCAAGAGTGAACCCTAATATAAACTATGGGCTTCGGTGGCTAATGACCTAACAAGCAGACTATGATCATTCGGGATGTGGATGCTGGTGGAGAGGTTGTGTGTTTTGGTGGGGGATGGGATTTGGGAACTGTGTGCTTCTCTGAACCTAAAATTTTGCTCTATTTTTCTCTAAAAAATAAAGTCTATTAATTTAAAAATTATATTATGCAGATTTCCAGTGTCATAATATTCCTCCAAAATATGACTTTTACTGTACATATTATTTTTATGGCTGTTATGATCATAAAAGCAATAAAGGCACTGTAAGAAAAAATGTAACAAGAAATACCCAGATTGTATAATTAAAAAATTAATATCCTCCATAACTGTACCTAATTTTCAACCCTTCTTTTGTGAGAGCATTAGAAACAACATGTCTGTCTGTCTCTGTCTCTCTCTCTCTCTCTCTCTCTCTCTCTCCATGAGCATGTGTATGTAAGTTTTCTTCTTAATCCCTTCTTCGGAGACTCTGGGACAAATCTTTTATCCCCCAGTACCCGAAATATCTTAAGCCAGTCTTGGACTGCCATGAAAAACACTTCGACTGGTGTTTCTGGAGCAACGTCAGAGGGCAACCGGAAGTCAAAATCACTCAAGACGGTTGTTTAAAAATGCTGATTCTGAATCAGTTCTCAGTGTGGGCATGGAACTCTCTCATGTCCCTGAAATCTCCAGGTGGACACTCTTTGCACACGGAGAACGAACCACGTAAACAATGCCTGGAGTCTTGTGAACTCGGCATTCCCCCACCTTGCTTTTCCAGACACATTTACTGAACCTGAGGGAAGGTCTAGGCAGAGTCAGAGGAGAGGACAGAAGCCGCTCCTCCATGTCTTCATCACATTCTGGCTGTTGTAATTCCAGGCAAGATTTTTAACCTTCCTGAGCTCCCGTTCCTGTATCTGTATAAAAAGACGACCCTTGTGAGATTGTTGGGAAGACAGAAGGAGTCAATACATGTAAAGTACTTAGAACAGGGCCTCACACATGGCCAGGGCCAATACTTAATAGACTTGAGCTATTATTAGTGATGGAGCTACAGGTTGAATCTTTTTTTTTTTTTTTTTTTTTTTTGACAGCCACATCAAAACTGCTGACTCATATCTGCGTTCCTGCTGCCTAAAATCTCTACATAATGCTCACATGTGCAGCTGCTAAGCCACTCACCTGCCCCCCTCCCCTTTTAAATAAAGAGCCTGCGGTTTGGAGTCTGATAAAATGGCTTAACTGCTTGATTTTCCACTCATCGGTTAGTCAGTCTTGGGAAACTTCCTTAACTTCTCTAAGCCTCCTTTTTTCCACAACACCCTCAAATAGTTATTATAAAGATTAAATAAGTTCAAGTACATTAGGAACTTAGCACAGGATTTATGGGGCACCTGGGTGGCTCAGTCACTCAAGCGACTGCCTTCAGCTCAGGTCATAATCCCGGGGTCCTGGGATCGAGCCCTGTGTCTGGGTCCCTGCTCAGCGGGGAGCCTGCTTTTCCCTCTCCCTCTCCCCCTCCCCTTCCCTTCTCCCTGCTGTGCACGCACCAGGCATGCTCTCTTTCTCTCTCTCTTTCTCAAATCTTTAAAGTCTCTCTAAAAAAAAAAAAATCAGCACAAGCTTTAGTGCTCAATAAATATTAGCCAGGACAATTATTGTCACTTCCATAATGTTTACCTCTGTCAGATGTAGTCATTGCTGTGACAAGTCAGAGGGTTGGGATGGCGACTTCGTTAGCCGTTGCAAACACTGCCCCCATCTCACCGAGTACTCTCGCCTCCACGGGCAGTCCTCTTTAAATCTTGGTCCAAGGTCTGGGGCGCCTGGGTGGCTCAGTGGGTTAAGCCGCTGCCTTCGGCTCAGGTCATGATCTCAGGGTCCTGGGATCGAGTCCCGCATCGGGCTCTCTACTCAGCAGGGAGCCTGCTTCTCTCTCTCTCTCTCTCTCTCTCTCTCTCTCTCTCTGCCTGCCTCTCTGTCTACTTGTGATCTCTCTCTGTCAAATAAATAAATAAAATCTTAAAAAAAAAAAAATCTTGGTCCAAGGTCTATAAATGATATTTATACTTCTGCAGGGGCCGTGTGATACTACAGGTGCAGTCCCTTGTCCACGCTGGGACCAGCAACCTACCCTTCCAATCAGGGGTGGGGGTGAGCCAGCGTTACCCACGGAAGTCCACATCCAGAGACAGCCACTGCAGGCCCTCCTATCACCCACATCACCCAACGCCTGAAGCTCTGCTTTGGGGCACGGTAAACAGCACAAATGGGTTATGACTGGTGAAATGACTTGCCTGTTGGATGGCATGATAAGGGTTAGGAATGGGCTCCCATGGGGGAAAGCTTGGAATTCGAGACAGGTGGATCAGATAGAGTATTTCAAAGATCCCTCTTATACAGGATTTGGAACCTTGCTGGCGGAGGTCATTAAGATAATGTGAGCGGGGCACCTGGGTGGCTCAGTGGGTTGAGTCTCTGCCTTCGGCCCAGGTCATGATCTCAGGGTCCTGAGATCGAGCCCCACATCGGGCTTTCCACTCAGCAGGGAGCCTGTTCCCCCCTCTCTCTCTCTGCCTGCCTCTCTGTCTACTTGTGATCTCTCTGTCAAATAAATGAATAAAATCTTAAAAAAAAAAAAAAGACAATGTGAGCGCCAGTGGACCTGTGAGCTTGAGGCAGGCAGTTCCCCTGTTCTCGAATGTACGTTCTACCCACTTGCGACCTTCAGTGGGAGCTGTTCCAAGCAGGCAGTCTGACAGAGTAGGGTGTTGAGACCGTGTGGACAGTATTACTGAACCCAGTTAAGGCCTCCGTATAAACTTTTAAGATTCTGAGGGGCGGATGCAGAGATTTACTCATCTCGTGGCTGCCCAAGACAGGCCTCCTATGTAAGTTCCCTTGCTCAGTAAACTCGCCACCTACCAATCTGGAGCAGTCTGCCTCCTTCTCCAGTCTCTCATTACTCTCTGTATACAGGGATCAGTTTCAGATTTCACCCAGGGAACGCCCAAGGCTGTGAACCAATAAACATTCATCCTTAGAGATGGTATCCAAAGTTTGCCATGCTTCTTCCAGCCAAGGGGTATAAGGATTTAGAGTTGCCCAATGGTAACTATAAGGTAATGGAATCCTGCTCTAGAATAGCATCCTTCTCCCTGGAGTGAGTGTTAGGTGTGGTCAAAGCACCTAAAAAAAGAGAATGCTGAAACTTTTTTTTTTAAGGTTTTATTTATTTGAGAGGAGAGAGAGAGCCCATACATGGGCTGGGGGAGGGGCAGAGGGAGAGGAAGAGGGAGAAGCAGACTTTCTGCTGAGCAAGGAGCCCCACGTGGTGCTGGATCCCAGGACCCTGAGATCATGACCTGAGCTGAATGCAGATGCTTAACCTACTGAGCCACCCAGTGCTTCAAACTTTGTCCAACTTGGAGAACAGACTATATAATTTTTTTCTGCACACATGCTAACAAATGTCACTGGTTTAATAATTGTGTGCATGTATGTTGTAATCTGATGTAAATTGTTTTTTTTTTTTCATAATCTGATGGTTAAGATATGGCTTACTACTTTCCTATTTATTTATGTAAAAAATTCATTCACTGACACCAGCCACCTGAAGAGCCCAAGGGCTGTGCATGAATTTACTGGCTTAGGTCAGTTGCCATACATCACTTACAAAGCAGTGTATAAAGGAATTTTGGCTCCTCCAAGCATGAAAGTGAGATCCTGATACATGTTCTGTTTGGGATATTTGAGAACACCCAGAATCACAAAAAACACCAGTGAAAATATTCCCCCCTTCCCCCCAAAATCTCTATACTGGTGGTTCCAAAAATGTATAATTTTTCAGAATTGTCTCCAGGTGCCAATGGATTTAAAGACTTAACTGAAAGACTTAGAACCACAAAACTCTTAGGAGAAAACACAGAGAAAAAAGCTTCTTGTCGTGGATCCTGGCAATGATTTTTTGGATACAACACCTAAAGGACAAGCAGCAAAATAAAAAAATAAACAAGTGGAATGATAAAGTAAAAAGCTTCTGCACTGTAAAAGAAACAACCAACAAAATAAAAAGACAACCTATGGAATGGAAGAAGGTATTTGCAAATCATATCTCTAATAAGGGGTTAATATCCAAAATATATAAATAATGCATACAACTCAACAGAAAAAAAAACCCAGTTAAAAATGGGCAAAGAACCTGAATAAACATTTTTCCAAAGAAGATATTCAAATGGCTAACACATACATGAGAAGATGCTCAGTATCACTACTCATCAGGGAGATGTAAACCAAAACCACACTGACTTCACACCTGTCAGAATGACTATTCTAAAAAAGACAAGAGATAACAAATGCTAGCATGGATGTGGAGAAACGGAACACTTTTGCACTGTTAGTAGGAAACTGGTGTAACCACTATTGAAAACGGTATGGAGGTTCCTCAAAAGTTTTTTTTAATTTTTTTTAAAAGATTTTATTTATTTGACAGAGAGAGAGAGAGATCACAAGTAAACAGAATGGCAGGCAGGGGTTGGGGGGAGGGAAGCAGGCTCCCCACTGAACAGAGAGCCCGATTCAGGGCTCCATCTCAGGACCCTGAAATCATGATCTGAGCCGAAGGCAGAGGCTTAACCCACTGACCCACCAGGCACACCCACCTCAAAAATTTTTTAAAACCAGAACTCTCATATGGTCAGCAACTCCACTTCTGGATATGTATTTGAAAGAAATGAAATTACCATGACAAAGAAATATCTGTACCCCCATGTTTATTGTCGCATATGACCAAGACATAGAAATTGCCTAAGTGTCTGTCGAGAGATGAAAGAGATGAATGGATAAATAAAATGTCAAACACACACACACACACACAAACGTACACACAGGAATATTATTCAGCTATAAAAAAGGAAGGAGATCCTGTCATTTACAGCAATGCGGATGAAACCTGAGGGCATTATGCTAAGTGAAATAAGTCAAATAGAGAAAACCAAACCTGTATGGTCTCACTTACATGTAAAAACTTAAAAAACCAAACTCATAGAAAAAGAGATCAGATCTGTGGCTGCCGGAGGTGGGGGGAGGAGAGGGGGTTGTGGCAATTGCGTGAAGATGGTCAAAAGGTACAAACTTCCAGTTATAAGAACTGGGGATGTAATTACAGCCGGATGACTACAGGTAACAATGCTGTATGGAATATTAGAAAGTTGCTAAAAGAGTAAATTGTAAAGGTTGTCATCACAAGGAAATACTTTTTTTTTGTAATTGTATGGAATTATGATCTAAATTTTGCAAGATATACATATATCATGTTATTATACTGTGCACCTTTTATAATGTTTTATGTCAACTGCATCTCAATAAAACTAGAAGAAAAAATGCAGACTCTCATATTTTATTCATAGTGAGATGTTTTCCTCCCAGTAAGCCTGGGAATCTGCATTTTAATGAACATCCTTGATGAGGCTGACATAGATGATCAGTGAACTACACCCTTTAAAAACAGGTATGTCTCAAAACCACGTGGAAGCATTTAAAAGAATACTAATTTCCAGGCTTCTCTCCAGATCCTTCAGTAAGAAACTCCTATGTATGGACAGCATTCAAACATATTTAAACAGTTTATCTGGTGATTCTTTAACATATTAGATTAGTTCCAATATGGGGGTCCTCTATGAATATGTGTCTATTGCCTATTTTTCCTCCTGATTGTCAATCATATTTTCTTGCTTACGCACATCTGGTAATTTTTACTGTATTCCAGACATTGCTTTTTGAAACATTATAGAGCCTCCAGATGAACACATTTCCCACTAGAGAAAGTTTTCCTTCTTAAGTAGAGAGAGTGAGGAATTAATCACCATAACTCAATCAGAAATTAAACTAATTTGGGATTAGGTTGCAATATTAATAGGTTTCACCACTGTTTTGCCCTTTTTCCTTGGGCAAAGTCTTCCCAGACTCTTGACTGGAAGCTGGCAAGAATTAATCTCCTGAGTTCTAAAAGACTGGAGGAAATCCACCTCTTCCTTTCCTAGATTCAACACAGGTCTCCAGCTTCCCACCACCCAGTTTTTAAAACTACTAAATATCTTAAGAGAGAAATTGTTGATGTTCTTCAGGCAAGCCCCTTCTCCTGGTGAAACTTTGTGGCTTAATCTCCAAGAGACTATATGTTAGGGCTCCTTCTGCTTTTAGAAGCTGTTGAGCTGGCTCCCCAGCTTCCCATGCAACTCAGAACTCAGCAAACATTTCACAAAAAAACTTGGGTTCTTCAGGTTTTCAGTTTGTCCTTTAGCTCTTTACAGTCACTAAAAGCTTTGCTGACTTCACTGATTTTTTGGCAAACACTCTCTTCCCAAGGCCATTTTCAATCTTCAGCTTGTACCCAGAACTGGCTAATATGCCTGAGGGAAACACAGTTGGTGACCATCAGCTTACCATAAAATAGTTTTGTCCTTCAAGAATATAACTTCACCTAATCATTGCTCCTTCCACAGCTCTCTGATACCTTTACAAATATTATTTACCTGGCTTTTTAAATTGTTGCAGTGAAACTGTTGCTCTGCCAAGACCTGCTAGCTCCTACCTAAATGTCAATGTCTTCCTGATACATATTTTTATAGATGTTTACTTATTTTCCTTTTTTAAAAATATTTATTTGAAAGAGAGAGAGTATGTGGACACACAAGTGGGAGGAGTAGAGGGAAAGGGAGAGAATCATGAAGCAGACTCCCCACTGAGCATGGAGCCTGATGTGGGGCTCGATCTCATGACCCTGAGGTCACGACCTGAGCCAAAACCAAGATTCAGATGTTTAACCAACTGAACAACCCAGGCACCCCTATTTATTTTTCTTTTTTAAAGCAGCCATGCCCCCATATCAAACCTAACATATTTATCAAGTTACACTTTGATACATTAAGATTCATTTTCTTCAGCTGGCTTTCCTTGGTTCCTGGGTTAATTTGAAGGAAAGGGGTCAGGGTTGGACCACAGCAATCAGTGCTTTGTGTGTGCCAACCCTACCTCATCTATTCTAGATGCCTTAACCTGGGCATATCTAAGGGTTTCATAGCTCAGCCCCGCTTAAAAGTGAGACCATCTGCCACACTCTTGCCTGTGGAATGTGGGTAGAAGTTACGTGCACAACTTCCAGACTTGCCCCCTAAAACTTCTTGAGAAATACTTTGCATGTTCTCCCAATACTTTGGGGCTAGGGAATGATGATGTCATTAGGTTAGAAGGATCATGGGTCCCTGAGTCTCCACTTGAAGGACAGCTATCTTGGAGAGCCACCCAACCAGGATTATCCCTTTTGGACATTTTATGAGCAAAAAGGAAAACTTTAATTGTATTAAAAAATAAAAATATACGGGGCACCTGGGTGGCTCAGTGGGTTGAGCCTCTGCCTTTGGCTCGGGCCATGATCTCGGGGTCCTGGGATCGAGCCCCGCATTGGGCTCTCTGCTCAGCAGGGGGTCTGCTTCCCCCTCTCTCTCTGCCTGCCTCTCTGCCTACTTGTGATCTCTGTCAAATAAATAAATAAAATCTTAAAAAAAATAAAAAAATAAAAATATACTCTTTAGGTACACTAAGCCATTGGCATTTCCAAGTTTCTTTGTTACTACAACAGAGAAGCATTGTCTTGACTTGCTTACCTTGACTAATACAGTGTACTAGCACAAATTTTCAATGATTCTCCTCTCACCTTTCACTTGGCTCTGTATTTCCTCTTAGCTGTATAGCTCCTGCATTTGATATCTTTGTTTCATCATTAAAAAAAAAAAAAGTCAGTTTCAGGAAAAACGTAACTCACTTGGATTTTTTAAGCTTTTTTTAAAAATTGATTTATCTAGAGAGACAGAGAGCATCCACAAGTAGGGGAGGGGCAGGGGAGGGAGAGAATCTTAAGGAGACCCCCACTGAGTATGGAGCCCAACGGGGGGCTCAATCCCATGACCCTGAGATCATGACCTGAGCCAAAATCAAGAGTTGGATGCTTAACTGACTGAGCCACCCAGGTGACCCCACTTGTACCTTTTCTATATTTCAGGTACTCTGCATGATATAAAGCTGAAAGCTATGCCCCAAGGAATTGCAAAGCGGAACACAAGATTCATACACAAATGATCAAAATAAAAAACAAAAAGCGCAGGGTATTTAAGTTAGACACAAAGCTCTGTAAGAATCTGAGGAGGAAGTGATTACTTCCCATATGACAAATTAAATACAAATAAACCCGTGGCTCAAATTAATTTTAAAAAAATTTAATATGCCCCTCCTTCCATTCCTAATAGATCACTTATCACCCAGACATGCACTTTACCTATTCTGTGAAATATCTACTTCAGATTTTAAATCCTAGGCTGATTCATGCCTACCACCCAGCATATACTGTCAACTCTGATCCACTTGTGGACTCTGGGAATTAAACCAGTTCCAGTTTTAACAAACAGAGACTAGGTGCAGAAAACTGATTTCAAAAACAAAGCCCACAAATATAAGTTCCTTAACTATTACATACTTTGTGACTTTGCCTCTATACACACAGGTAATCAAGGTAAGATTCCTCACAATTAAATAAATTTAGGTTTTCTAGAAAGACTTAAGTGGGCAGCTACTCCTGCTCTATTTCCAGTGAGAAACCTCTTCCATGGCATCTCTGAAAGGGAGAAATCTAGTCTCTTCTTAAATATCCCTGTGTCCAAGATCTCATGCCTTCCCAAAGAAGCCTTTTCTGATCATGGAAAACTCAAAACCTAGCTCTATTTTTATCAATTTCAGCAGATAAATCACATTTATTTTGAAATCTATTCAACTCTTTTCCCTTTTTGGGTAATAATTCCTTAGTGATTCATAGAGGAAGTATTGTTATAGAGTTAAGAGAAATAAATACCTACATAGGAAAAAAAAAAAAAAAGGAGGGTGCCTAGGTGGCTCAGTCAGTTGAGTATCTGACTCTTGATTTCAGCTGAGGTCGTGATCTCAGGATCATGAGATGGAGGCCCCACATCAGGGTCCAAGCTCAGTGGGAAATCTGCTGGAGATTCTCTCTCCCACTCCTGCTGCCCCTCCCCCTTCAGGTGTGTGTGCATGCTCTCTTTCTATCTCTCAAATAAATAAATAAATCTTCAGAAGGAAGGAAGGAAGAAAGGAAGGGAAGGAGGGAGGGAGGAAAACAAAGAAAGAAAAGAAAAGAAAAGAAAAGAAAGGGAAGGAGGGAGAGAGGGAGGGAGGGAAAAAGGAACGACAGCAGCCCATATCTCTCCACAGCCCCTGTGCTCACAAATACAGACATCAGACCCCAGTGCCTCCTGCTCTTGGCCTCACTGGTGATTTGTATTTGTTTCGCTACGCACTAGGTCCTGGAGAGTCCCACCCACTCCGTCATGATCACACAGAACCATTTCATTCTCCTTAGTGATGCTGAGGGTTCTGTTTGGAGGCTTTCCAATTTCTGTCTGCTCAGGCCCTATTGTCCCTCAGGACCTCCAGGGAGGGCGGAACTTCAGGGGCACTGGTGATAAACACACTCCACACAGCACAGTTTTTCCTGCTACACTGGTCTTTTAACCTCTTTGTGATTGCTCTGCCGAAAACTGAAATCTCTCCCCCAGGGATGGCGGGAGACGTGTGTAAGTGCACAAACACACATGCTTACAATTTGGAGCATCATTTCAAGAAATTCACAGACTCTCTGAACAGCCCCTATGAACCTCAAGTAGAGAATCCAAGCCTCACAGCAAGACTGAGTGACTTTAATGCAAACAAATTTATTGAGTGCTGACTCTGGCCAAACACGGCACTGGTCATTTGTCAGACATGAATAAAGTACAGTCCCTACACAGACTACCTAGAGGGGAGATAGACATATGCTTGGTTTTAATACAGCAGGGTCTCATGGTTTCGCTGATGAAAAGTGTTAGTTGTGAGACAAGATGGGTAGCACCATCAAAGGCTCAGTTGTGACTGCTGTGGAAAATGTGTGACAATTGGCTGTGAGAGAAAGTCTATTACATTCCATGGCTCATCGGCCCACCCTTGCCACCCTTCGTGTCATGACGTTCATGAGATTCATCCACGGTAGGCTTGGAAACGTTGGTGATAAACTGCTATGTAATCTTGGGTGTTGATTCCGCTAATCTCTAAAATGCCTCAGTGTCCTCTGACACAAAAAAGAATGTTGCACTAAAGGAATTTAGGATCTATCCCAATTTTCTGTCTACGATCCTATGTGAACATATTTGAATTTTTGCATGTTTTCTACCTGCTTTTGTCTCCTTTTTTTCTTTTATTATTATTCTAACTTCAGTATTCTTAACCTAGTGTTAGATTAGTTCCAGCTGTAGAATAGAGTGATTCAACAATTCTATACATTACTCAGTGCTCATCGCGACAAGAGCTCTCCTCAATCTCTGTCTTCTGTTTCTCCCAGCTCCCCCCCACACACACCTCTCCTCTGGTAACCATCTGTTTGTTCTCTAGTTTCTATAGTCTAGAGTTGGCTTTTTGGTCTATTTTTCCTTTTTTTTCTCCTTAAGTTCCACATATGAGTGAAATCATACAGTATTTTTCTTTCTCTTTATTCCACTTAGCATTATACTCTGTAGCTCCAACCCTAATGTTGCTAATGGCAGAGTTTCTTTCCTTTTTATGGCTGAGTAATATTCCATCATATATATATATATACATATATATATATCACTTCTTAAACATCACTTCTTCTTATCCATTCATCGACTGATGGACATGTGGGCTGCTTCCATAAATTGCTTATTCAGTTTCTGGGTAGTCAGAAGTCTGGCAAGAATGTTTGGAGTCTTTTTCACTGGAGACCATTTGTCACTGCGGGGGCTGCTGGGCTCCTGACTCTGCAATTGTTCCCACTCTAGCAGCCACTGGAAGGCCAGGCAGGCTGGTCCAGCTAACATGGCACAGGGAGGACACTCTTATGCTTGTACAGAGCTTTAGGTGGATGAAAGCAAAGTCATGGCCCAGAGAGAAAAGGTTCTGGGTGCCAGACTTAGAGAAGAGGGCCTAAGTGGAGCTTCCAATGAAGAGAATTGGGCAAATAACAGGAATTAGGAGCACTGTGGAGACGGGGTCTTCCTGTGTTCCAGCAGCATCTTTTCCGAGAGCTGAATCCACTGAAAGCCTAGGGACTGGACCAGCATAAGCGTTCCTCTTCATCCACAGCTGTTTCCACTTCCCTGCTTCCATTATTGATGAGTCGTCTTCCAGTACGAGGTGCTCAAAATCCATTTTCATCATCTGTACAGATCGGGTATAACCAACTGATCCAAAGGAGAGGAAAGAGACAGTGTATACACAGGGGGATTCTCACATTATTTAAAGTGTTATTTAAGCCAACCATTTTAATTAATGTCCCATCAAACCTTTCAACAGAATGTGGTAAGTAACCAAAGTAATGGGATTTTACAAAGATATTATTTATTTGACAGAGAAAGAGCGCATGCACACAAGCAGAGGGAGCTGCAAAGTGAGAGGGAGAAGCAGGATCCTTGCTGAGCAGGGAACCCGACATGGGGCTCGATCCCACAACTCCTGAGATCATGCTCTGAAGACAGAGCTTAACTGGCTGAGCCCCTCAGATGCCCCAAATTAATGGTTTTGATGTTAGCTCTTCTTTCTTTGTCCATATGAAAAAGATTGGATATATGAAAGATTTCCCTTTGATCATTTTACCCAATGTGTTTTGCATTCTGTTCTTCTCCTCTGTAAATGACTACTCCCCAGCAGTCATTCTGCTAGAGCTCTAGGGCATGGGCAAGGGCTGAGGTCATGGTGGGAAGGAGGAGGACAGCATTCTATCACAGAAGTCTTGTCTAAATAGAAAGAAGAAGGGAGCCTGCGATCTCCGCTGTGGGATGCTAGAGAGGGACAAGAGTAGAGCAAAGAACGTGAAGGTCAAGATTTCCATATCTCCCCAGACTTTAGGCTACATCTCCAAGGATGTGTTCAAGGTGCTATAAAAACTTCCCGGTTAAGTACAGGGGACACCAAGAACATCTGGCCTTGTGGCATGTTTGCCTGGGCATAAGAAAGAAAGGCTACATGAATTTCTAATACAGAAGACAACATGCCTTTGACACTTCTGATAGCTGATGAGAATGTAGGTAAAAGTTATGTGTGCTACTTCCAGACTTACAAACTACCGCCAGATAAAGAAGCCTGAGAAAGAAAGAGAGAGAGAGACAGCACAAGCACTAGCCCCTTCTTGCCCAATGCTGGCCACAAACCCCAGTACTGAAGACCACTGGGATTGGCAGAGTGCTAAGGTCTGCAAGAAGAGCCCTCTGCGGAAGGGACTCTCGATGACTAGAGGAAAGGCACGGTCAATGGTCAGGGGCAGTAGAAGCCATCATACTTCAAAAGGCCCGATGGGGCCAGATGCCCCTCAGAAGATGGTGGTCCCGGCCCAGCCTGCTATTCTGCAACAGAGACCAGAGGGATCCAGAGAACCCTGCATCGATCATGAACACTATCGACTAACTGTCAACACTGTCTAAGATCCTTGCCTAGAGAAGCAGAAGGTATAGAGTTCTGAAAGCAATCATTTTAACACAAACAGAGGCTGTTTAAGCCAGAAAAGACAGATTTTTAAAAGCAGGTTTAAGCTTCCCCTCTACCCAGTGAGGTGGAGAGGAGGGGAACCAATTATCGAAGCCAATTTTCTCTGCACAACAGAGGGCAGGGTGGAAAATTTGTGACGTACGCTACTAATCTTTGGGGGAAAGACCGCTGGAGATGGTCAGCCAAGAGGAAGAATAACCAAGACATTGCAGAGGCAAAATAATTAGCCTCTGAATAGTTAATATTTTTTGATAAACAGAACAACCTATTATCCTTATAAAGACCCACCTCTGGAGGGTAAAAAACTTGGCTGGGGTCAAACACACCTTCACAGCCGGGCCAGAGATAGAGTACACAGGCACTGAACCCAATCTTTATTCTCATTAAACAGCTTCAGCCAGTGGGGGAGAAGGATGGAGGGAGAGACTCTTTAAGCAGACTCCCCGCTGAGCTTGGAGCCTGACATGGTGCTGGATGAGGGGCTTGATCCCACCACCCATGAGATCATGACATGAGCTGAAACCAAGAGTCAGATGCTCAACCAGCTGAGCCACCCAGGCTCCCCACTCTAACTGCGTCTTCATGCCCATGGTCTGGATGGCAAGGCTAAAGGTAAGAAATCAGCTGATGCAAATCATGTGAACTGGCATCAGGCAGAACAGAACATAGGAGAGCTCAGTGATGGGCCCGCATGTCACAACTCATGCAGCCCCTCAGGAACATGGGCTTAGCGCTCTACAGTCTCTTAGAGCAGCTTTCTTCTAATGATGACATGGCCCTTTGACCACAGAGCTGGCTCTGCAAGAAGGTCTTGTTTTCAGATTTCATAAAAGGCTGAGCAACTTTGGTTAAGTTGCTGGGAGCTGCACAGAACTGGGCAGTAAAAACACCTAGGTCTTTACATCCAAGGGGCAGGTGTAGAGAACACTCTGCCCATCATATCGTTGGAGTGCAACTATCCAGAGGTGGGATGGACCGGGTTCTGAGAAGGAAGGAAACCTTGAGAAACATGACCAGTTAGGAGAGTCCCAGAGAATTTCTGTGAAGTTGCTTCACCAGCAGAAGTGTCACCCAAGCAGGGTATCATCTATTCAAAGCCATGATGTCTTATAATTCGTAGCTCTGACTTCCGAAAAAGGAGTAGAGAAGTGAGTTTTAAGCAAGGCAATTTATTCCTTGTGTCTGGGCCCCAGCAAGTGAAACAAGACCACATAACACTGTAGCAAGTGGCCCTCAACATGTGCTTGGGCACTCTGCCACTGGGCACTGCTCACTCAGCCACCACTGTCCTCCTGGCAATGCCACCTGGAGCCACGTAGATCGTAAACATTTAGTAATCACAAAAGGGGTTCTTGTTATTCCAGACTTTATAAAGAACAGACTTTAAAAGATTGAGAATTACATAAGTTAATTTAAGGATATCAATACACATCAATATCCATTTATACCGGTGCCACAAATGAAAACATCACAAGCTATAACCCTGCGTCATGTGTTACCAGGCACGATGGAACCCCCAGCCAAGATGGTCCAGGGAGATGATCCTATCCAAGCATCCTCCCTTCTGTCAGCTGGTCCCAGAACTCTTTTCTGAAGCCCAGTCCAGTCCATGGCTCCCATCCATCCACACTAGTTCACCTCTATCTTGTCACTCACGTGTCACTACCAATATGCTAATTACAGAGATTCCTGGGAGGTTTTGTGCCACTTTAGTTTAGACTTCCATGTACTATGGTTGTTAACTGCATTTTTAGATCCCCATATATTTCTGTTCCTATAGCTGACCTAGTTTTCAGCAACAAGGCTTTCTCACTGTCCATGGGAAGCTGACCAGAAGTCTCATGGCTGCTAGTGGAAAGAGAAGCCCATATAATTTGGGTGGCTCCTGAAAAAAATATTTCCATTACTTAAAGGCCATTTACATCCTCATTACAAGGTTAATGTCCCATCCCAGGCAATGGGACACTGGCACTGAGTTTCACATACTGCCCACAAGGGCAGCGAGTTTCGGGCCCACAAGGATGAACGTTGTACAAACTTCATATCTCCATTATTTCTATCCATTGCTCTAGGATCTCAGGTATCAGTGATTTCAGTACAGACCCACCATGACAATGAAAGCATATGGGACTTAAGGCTATATATAGAGAGAGGCTCTATGTAAATATGTATTTGTATATATATGAAAATCTATATGCATTCATAACATACATACCCAAGTAAGTACTGCTTTCTCCAGTGTCTATCTTGAGGGAGTTAGTCTCTCAATTCAATCTCACTGCTACTGCTCCAAAGGTTTTCAGAACGCTGCTTTTAAAATGACTTCTAGAATCTACAGCACAAACTCCTCAGTAGCTTCTGTGGAGATGATCTTTATTCACAGAGAGTGGCTTTGGGTTTGGGAAACAGTTAAAAGTCATTTGGAGCAAACTCTGGCTAAAATGTGGTTGATTAAGCTGGGTAAAAATCAATTTAGGTGCTTTTCCCCCCCTCCCTTTTTGCCAAATAGTCACTCATTTGAAGAACTGTCAGGAGACAAAAGCAAATCAGTGGGCCACAGCAGCCTTCTTCCATTGTAAAGGATCTCTCAGAGGCTGCAGCTTTACACAATAATTCCCCTGCACTATTTGATGGTAGAAGGTGAAATCTGTATAAAAAATGCACTGTGTCAAAGAAATAAATGGACAGTAAATCATTTAACAATTCTGCCAAGTATGTTTTCTGGAATCTCTAAGACATTGTAATTTTTCTGTTATTAATTTAGTTTTTGTTTTCAGATCGTATTCAAAATAATAAAATAAACCAAAAATCCTTTGGCTTCATCTCTGGGCATTTCCTCAAGAGTTTGTGAATGATACTTATGATAAGGAATTGACTCATGCAATTTTTGGAGAACAGATGTCCTGCTTTGGGTCCAAAGGCCAGCAGGCTGAAGAAGTCTTCCTTCCTTCAACTGATTGGATGAGACCCACCCACATTATGGAGAGCAATCTACTTTACTCAGGCTAACCAATGTAAATGTTAAACTCGTCCAAAGCACCCTCATAGAACCCAGAATAACATTTGGCCAAATATCTGGGCACCCCACAACCAGTCATGTTGACACATAAAATTAACCATCATAATGCTCTATCTTCCCATTTTTCTCACCATTACCCAAAAGAAGCACACAGTATTTATAGGTATATGCCCCTAGAGTATTTCAGAACATTCTAGTTTCAAATACTCACATGATACAATTCATTCTTTTGCAGGTGGTACTAGAGAAGACCCAAATCACTCAGCTGTTCAGAAGGAGAAGCATGTTCTAGGACCAACTATTTGAATTCCCAGCGTACTATTCTTTTCACAACTCCATCCTAGTATACTTTCTACACCAGTAAACATTTTCCTGTGCAATGGGTCTGTGTCTCTTCTTTTTTTTTTTTTTTTTTTTGCTTTGGGCATCAATGTTACAGTTCATAGGATATTTGAACCAGTCAAAGTTTTGACACTTGTTACAGTATAAAAATGAAGACTTGAGGGAGGAGTCAAGATGGCGGAGAAGTAGCAGCTGAGACTACTTCAGGTAGCGGGAGATCAGCTAGATAGCTTATCTAAAGATCGCAAACACCTACAAATCCAACGGGAGATCGAAGAGAAGAAGAACAGCAACTCTAGAAACAGAAAATCAACCACTTTCGGAAAGGTAGGACTGGCGGAGAAGTGAATCCAAAGCGACGGGAAGATAGACCGCGGGGGGAGGGGCCGGCTCCCGGCAAGCGGCGGAGCAACGGAGCACAAAATCGGGACTTTTAAAAGTCTGTTCCGCTGAGGGACATCGCTCCAGAGGCTTAACCGGGGTGAAGCCCACGCGGGGTCAGCGTGGCCTCAGGTCCCGCAGGGTCACAGAAGGATCGGGGGTGTCTGAGTGTCGCAGAGCTTACAGGTATTAGAACAGGGAAGCCGGCTACAGAGACAGAGCCGAGGAGTAAGCTCTAAGCTCGGGGTTACCTTGAACCGGTCGCAGCCTCGGTCAGCTCGGAGCGCGGCCGGAGGCAGGGTGACGGGAGTAAATCGGCGCTGTTCTCTGAGGGCGCACTGAGGAGTGGGGCCCGGGCTCTCGGCTCCTCGGGGCCGGAGACCGGGAGGCCGCCATCTTCATTCCCGCCCTCCGGAACTCTACGGAAAGCGCTCAGGGAACAAAAGCTCCCGAAAGCAAACCCGAGCGGATGACTCAGCCCGGCCCCTGGTAAGGGCGGTCCAACTCCGCCCGGGGCAAAGACGCTTGAGAATCACTACAACAGGCCCCTCCCCCAGAAGATCAACAAGAAGCCCAGCCAGGACCAAGTTCACCTACCAAGGACTGCAGTTTCAATACCAAGGAGAGCAGCGGAATTCCAGAGGAGGAGAAAGCAAAGCACGGAACTCATGGCTTTCTCCCCATGATTCTTTAGCCTTGCAGTTAATTTAATTTTTTTTCTTTTTCAATTTATTTTTCTTCTTCTGCTAAATTTTTTTAACTTTTACCCTTTCCTTTTTTAACATTTTTTAACTAGTTTATCTAATATATATATTCTTTTTTTCCTTTTTATATTTTTTCTTTATTGGTTTTCTTTTTTTAATTGTTTCTTTCTTTTTTTTTTTTTTCTTTTTTCTTCTTTCTGAACCTCTTTTTATCCCCTTTCTCCCCCCTCACGATTTGGGATCTCTTCTGATTTGGCTAAAGCATATTTTCCTGGGGTTGCTGCCACCCTTTTAGTATTTCACTTGCTCCTTCATATACTCTTATCTGGACAAAATGACAAGGCGGAAAAATTCACCACAAAAAAAAGAACAAGAGGCAGTACCAAAGGCTAGGGACCTAATCAATACAGACATTGGTAATATGTCAGATCTAGAATTCAGAATGACGATTCTCAAGGTTCTAGCCGGGCTCGAAAAAGGCATGGAAGATATTAGAGAAACCCTCTCCGGAGAGATAAAAGCCCTTTCTGGAGAAATAAAAGAACTAAAATCTAACCAAGTTGAAATCAAAAAAGCTATTAATGAGGTGCAATCAAAAATGGAGGCTCTCACTGCTAGGATAAATGAGGCAGAAGAAAGAATTAGTGATATAGAAGACCAAATGACAGAGAATAAAGACGCTGAGCAAAAGAGGGACAAACAGCTACTGGACCACGAGGGGAGAATTCGAGAGATAAGTGACACCATAAGACGAAACAACATTAGAATAATTGGGATTCCAGAAGAAGAGGAAACAGAGAGGGGAGCAGAAGGTATATTGGAGAGAATTATTGGAGAGAATTTCCCCAATATGGCAAAGGGAACAAGCATCAAAATCCAGGAGGTTCAGAGAACCCCCCTCAAGATCAATAAGAATAGGTCCACACCCCGTCACCTAATAGTAAAATTTACAAGTCTTAGTGACAAAGAGAAGATCCTGAAAGCAGCCCGGGAAAAGAAGTCTGTAACATACAACGGTAAAAATATTAGATTGGCAGCAGACTTATCCACAGAGACCTGGCAGGCCAGAAAGAGCTGGCATGATATATTCAGAGCACTAAACGAGAAAAACATGCAGCCAAGAATACTATATCCAGCTAGGCTATCATTGAAAATAGAAGGAGAGATTAAAAGCTTCCAGGACAAACAAAAACTGAAAGAATTTGCAAATACCAAACCAGCTCTACAGGAAATATTGAAAGGGGTCCTCTAAGCAAAGAGAGACCCTAAAAGTAGTAGATCAGAAAGGAACAGACACAATATACAATAACAGTCACCACACAGGCAATACAATGGCACTAAATTCATATCTCTCAATACTTACCCTGAATGTTAATGGGCTAAATGCCCCAATCAAAAGACACAGGGTATCAGAATGGATAAAAAAACAAAACCCATCTATATGTTGCCTACAAGAAACTCATCTTAAACCTGAAGACACCTCCAGATTTAAAGTGAGGGGGTGGAAAAGAATTTACCATGCTAATGGACATCAGAAAAAAGCAGGAGTGGCAATCCTTATATCAGATCAATTAGATTTTAAGCCAAAGACTATAATAAGAGATGAGGAAGGACACTATATCATACTCAAAGGAACTGTCCAACAAGAAGATCTAACAATTTTAAATATCTATGCCCCTAACGTGGGAGCAGCCAACTATATAAACCAATTAATAACAAAATCAAAGAAACACATCGACAATAATACAATAATCGTAGGGGACTTTAACACTCCCCTCACTGAAATGGACAGATCATCCAAGCAAAAGATCAACAAGGAAATAAAGGCCTTAAATGACACACTGGACCAGATGGACATCACAGATATATTCAGAACATTTCATCCCAAAGCAACAGAATACACATTCTTCTCTAGTGCACATGGAACATTCTCCAGAATAGATCATATTCTCGGTCCTAAATCAGGTCTCAACCGTTATCAAAAGATTGGAATCATTCCCTGCATATTTTCAGACCACAATGCTCTGAAGCTAGAACTCAATCACAAGAGGAAATTTGGAAAGAACCCAAATACATGGAGACTAAACAGCATCCTTCTAAAGAATGAATGGGTCAACCAGGAAATTAAAGAAGAGTTGAAAAAATTCATGGAAACAAATGATAATGAAAACACAACGGTTCAAAATCTGTGGGACACGACAAAGGCAGTCCTGAGAGGAAAATATATAGCGGTACAAGCCTTTCTCAAGAAACAAGAAAGGTCTCAGGTACACAACCTAACCCTACACCTAAAAGAGCTAGAGAAAGAACAAGAAAGAAAGCCTAAACCTAGCAGGAGAAGAGAAATCATAAAGATCAGAGCAGAAATCAATGAAATAGAAACCAAAAAAACAATAGAACAAATCAACGAAACTAGGAGCTGGTTCTTTGAAAGAATTAATAAGATCGATAAACCCCTGGCCAGACTTCTCAAAAAGAAAAGAGAAAGGACCCAAATAAATAAAATCATGAATGAAAGAGGAGAGATCACAACTAACACCAAAGAAATACAGACAATTATAAGAACATACTATGAGCAACTTTACGCCAACAAATTTGACAATCTGGAAGAAATGGATGCATTCCTAGAGACATATAAACTACCACAACTGAACCAGGAAGAAATAGAAAGCCTGAACAGACCCATAACCAGTAAGGAGATTGAAACAGTCATCAAAAATCTCCAAACAAACAAAAGCCCAGGGCCAGATGGCTTCCCGGGGGAATTCTACCAAACATTTAAAGAAGAACTAATTCCTATTCTCCTGAAACTGTTCCAAAAAATAGAAATGGAAGGAAAACTTCCAAACTCATTTTATGAGGCCAGCATCACCTTGATCCCAAAACCAGACAAGGATCCCATCAAAAAAGAGAACTACAGGCCAATATCCTTGATGAACACAGATGCAAAAATTCTCGCCAAAATACTAGCCAATAGGATTCAACAGTACATTAAAAGGATCATTCACCACGACCAAGTGGGATTTATTCCAGGGCTGCAAGGTTGGTTCAACATCCGCAAATCAATCAATGTGATACAACACATTAATAAAAGAAAGAACAAGAACCATATGATACTCTCCATAGATGCTGAAAAAGCATTTGACAAAGTACAGCATCCCTTCCTGATCAAAATTCTTCAAAGTGTAGGGATAGAGGGCACATACCTCAATATTATCAAAGCCATCTATGAAAAACCCACTGCAAATATCATTCTCAATGGAGAAAAACTGAAAGCTTTTCCGCTAAGGTCGGGAACACGGCAGGGATGTCCGTTATCACCACTGCTATTCAACATAGTACTAGAAGTCCTAGCCTCAGCAATCAGACAACAAAAGGAAATTAAAGGCATCCAAATCGGCAAAGAAGAAGTCAAACTATCACTCTTCGCAGATGATATGATACTATATGTGGAAAACCCAAAAGACTCCACTCCAAAACTGCTAGAACTTGTACAGGAATTCAGTAAAGTGTCAGGATATAAAATCAATGCACAGAAATCAGTTGCATTTCTCTACACCAACAACAAGACAGAAGAAAGAGAAATTAAGGAGTCAATCCCATTTACAATTGCACCCAACTATAAGATACCTAGGAATAAACCTAACCAAAGAGGCTAAGAATCTATACCCAGAAAACTATAAAGTACTCATGAAAGAAATTGAGGAAGACACAAAGAAATGGAAAAATGTTCCATGCTCCTGGATTGGAAGAATAAATATTGTGAAAATGTCTATGCTACCTAAAGCAATCTACACATTTAATGCAATTCCTATCAAAGTACCATCCATTTTTTTTCAAAGAAATGGAACAAATAATCCTAAAATTTATATGGAACCAGAAAAGACCTCGAATAGCCAAAGCAATATTGAAAAAGAAAGCCAAAGTTGGTGGCATCACAATTCCGGACTTCAAGCTCTATTACAAAGCTGTGATCATCAAGACAGCATGGTACTGGCACAGAAACAGACACATAGATCAATGGAACAGAATAGAGAGCCCAGAAATAGACCCTCAACTCTATGGTCAACTAATCTTCGACAAAGCAGGAAAGAATATCCAATGGAAAAAAGACAGCCTCTTCAACAAATGGAGTTGGGAAAATTGGACAGCCACATGCACAAAAATGAAATTGGATCATTTCCTTACACCACACACGAAAATAGACTCAAAATGGATGAAGGATCTCAATGTGAGAAAGGAATCCATCAAAATCCTTGAGGAGAACACAGGCAGCAACCTCTTCGACCTCAACCGCAGCAACGTCTTCCTAGGAACATCGCCAAAGGCAAGGGAAGCAAGGGCAAAAATGAACTATTGGGATTTTATCAAGATCAAAAGCTTTTGCACAGCAAAGGAAACAGTTAACAAAACCAAAAGACAACTGACAGAATGGGAGAAGATATTTGCAAATGACATATCGGATAAAGGGCTAGTGTCCAAAATCTATAAAGAACTTAGCAAACTCAACACCCAAAGAACAAATAATCCAATCAAGAAATGGGCAGAGGACATGAACAGACACTTCTGCAAAGAAGACATCCAGATGGCCAACAGACACATGAAAAAGTGCTCCATATCACTCGGCATCAGGGAAATACAAATCAAATGAGATACCACCTCACACCAGTCAGAATGGCTAAAATTAACAAGTCAGGAAATGACAGATGCTGGCGAGGATGTGGAGAAAGGGGAACCCTCCTACACTGTTGGTGGGAATGCAAGCTGGTGCAACCACTCTGGAAAACAGCATGGAGGTTCCTCAAAATGTTGAAAATAGAACTACCCTATGACCCAGCAATTGCACTGCTGGGTATTTACCCTAAAGATACAAACGTAGTGATCCGAAGGGGCACGTGCACCCGAATGTTTATAGCAGCAATGTCTACAATAGCCGAAGTATGGAAAGAACCTAGATGTCCATCAACAGACAAATGGATAAAGAAGATGTGGTATATATACACAATGGAATACTATGCAGCCATCAAAAGAAATGAAATCTTGCCATTTGCGACGACGTGGATGGAACTAGAGGGTATCATGCTTAGCGAAATAAGTCAATCGGAGAAAGACAACTATCATATGATCTCCCTGATATGAGGGAGAGGAGATGCAACATGGGGGCTTAAGGGGGTAGGAGAAGAGTAAATGAAACAAGATGGGATTGGGAGGGAGACAAACCATAAGTGACTCTTAATCTCACAAAACAAACTGAGGGTTAATGGGGGGAGGGGGTTTGGGGGGGTGGGATTATGGACATTGGGGAGGGTATGTGCTATGATGAGTGCTGTGAAGTGTGTAAACCTGGCGATTCACAGACCTGTACCCCTGGGGCTAAAAATATATGTTTATAAAAAATAAAATTAAAAAAAAAAAAATGAAGACTTGGTTACTTCAAGCAGCATCACTCCAAATGTCTTCAAACCTCCTTGTGACAATCAAAAATATTCATTTGACATTTTTTAACTCATATGCTTATTTTAATGTGCCAGCTGTCTACTTGGCAAATTGATTTAACTTTATTCAAAATTTGAAGCGAATTTCTGATTAACAGTTACTCACATGTACCCTGACACACAGCACTATACACTCATGCTTGCCCTAACTAAAAGCATAAGTACTGTTGTGCATGCTGAAATTTTCCATTTGGCATTGGAAAAGGAGCACTGAACTGCAAGTCAAGAGATGTTTACCAGAGAATTTCACTGCAACGAAACAGCTTTAAGACCTTGGTCCAGTGCTTTTACTTCTCAGATATTAGTGAAAGGAGTTGAACCTTAAGACATCTATTATCCCTCACAGTCCTCTACAAAGACATGCTCTCATACAGTGTCTCATTCAACTCTTAAAGTTCACCGTAAAGTGGGTATGATTTCCCATGCTGCAGAGTCAATGTTTTTATCAGCAGAAGTCTGCAAATTAAATATTGCCATATGTCTCTGTTACCCCTCCTCCTCTGCTTCTCAAGCCACAAAGGAAAAGTTTGGTTGCAGCCACTGCTGATGCAAATCTAAGATCTCTTCACGGATTCATCCCATGGTACACACCTGGAAAGATCTTGATTAGATATTCACCCTGTGTGCAGGAAATGGAGCACACCCAACAGTTAGGATGGGCAGAGATGATACCTAAACATAAAACTTGCTAGCTCATCAATAAGAGCAAAGCTGAGCCTTTTGCATGGGGACAGCCTAGGGTGGGATTCGGGGAATGCGGTGTGTAGATTTAAGAACTTGGGAATTGGAAAACCATCATTTCGCTTCTGAAAGGAGCTGGCAAAGAGCAGAGGTAACTTTCTCACCTATCTGACATTGTAATGTATCTCCACCCCAGACCTCTCCACCGGCCATCTCTACATGAATGTCTAATGGCTATCTCAAGCTTAGCATGCCCCCCTCAATCAACTCCAATCTTCCCCTTCCATTATAAAACCTACTTTCTATTTTCTTTCCCTCTCAATTAATAGCCAGCCACTCCAGCTCCTGCAAATGGCTTGGGCCAAAATCCTGGAAGTCATTCTTTTTTTTTTTTTTTTTAAAGATTTATTTATTTTAGAGAAAGAGCAAGACCAAGTAGGGGAGGGGCAGAGGGAGAGAGAGAAAGAGAAACGCAAGCAGACTCCCTGCTGAGCATGGAGCCTGAAGCAGGGCTCAGTCTCACCACCCTGAGATCAGGACCCGAGTAGAAACCAAGAGTCAGATGCTTAACCAAGTCACCCAGGTGCCCCTTGAAGTCATTCTTGAATCCCCTCTTTCTCTCACCCCTGCACATATTAGCTCTACTTTCTTACTCCTTCTATCTACTACCACCCACCCCCTCAACCCCACTCCAAGCCACTAGTGCCTTTTTTTCTGGATTATTGCATGAAGTTACTAATCGCCCTCCCCGATTTTACCCTTATGCTCTGTTCCTTAAAGTCTCTTTCCAACTCAGCATTTGGAGTAATTATTAGAACACAAGTCGGATTATCTTACTCCCCTGCTTGGAAATCTCCAATGGTTTCTGCCTCAGTCAAGTAAAAACCAAAGACTTTCCAGCAGGCGCAAAGGCCTTCTGTTCTCTCTAACCTCATTATCTACCCTCCTTACTGAGGTCCACTGGTCTGTAGCCACACCAGCCTCCTTGCTGCCCTTTGAAAACTCTGACATTCTCTGGAGATAAGGCTTCTTATTCTCTTTGTTTAGCTGCTGGAATGTAAGCTCCAAAGAACAGGGATTTTATCTGTTGTGTTCACTGATATATCTTCAGTGTTGTGCACCACGCTACCACGCCTGGGACAGGGATGTACTTAATAAATATCTGCAGAATTAAATTTAATCAACAGCCCAGGACCCTCCCCTTTGAAGGGGCAGAGACCTCAGTGCATGCATGAAAGGCACTTCAGGGATGGCAGTCCTCCCGATGCCCAGAGCCCTGCACCCAGACCTGTGCAGTCTTGTCTGCTTTAGCACCGGTCAGATCTTAGCTATGAATGAATGCCGCCGGGCATCCCATGCATTTAGATGAAACATCATTAAGAAGGGATTCGCTTGGAAACAAAGTGATACCGGCTTCGGGCACCCAAGAAATGCCTCGTTGTGGCTCTCTAGGCTTCCTTCCTGTATCTGGCCCCTGCTTGGCATAACGTCAATCAAAATGGGTGCCTCTTTTCCAAGATGGTGTCCAGATGCCAATGATGTGTAGGTTACCTTCTCGCCCCAGCTCACCCTCACCACCCCAGACGACTATGTGGCGTCATGGAAGATCCCAAATGAAATTTGACCAAATCCTGTCAGACAACTTGCAGAAGAGAAAGTCCTTGTGTGCTTTCACCTAGCGCTTGCCACAAGAGCAGTTTTAACAGGACAACAAAAGCACTGTTCACCAGAAGGGCTCATTGCAATTTGGTACACTGATGTGGAATAGGTTTCTTTGATTTTATAGGTTATTGAAAAAAAAGTACATGAGAGCAGAAAGCTCCTAATGTGGCCAGAGGGACAGAGTGGAATGTGGGTGGGGATCGGGGACCTGAAAGTTCAGTCATGCTGTCCTTGGTTTAGGAGTACAGGATACACAGAGGAGCAAACGCTGTGCCCTACTCCTGTGTCACCACTTTTCCTTCCTTCCTTCCTTCCTTTCCTTCTTTTAGATTTTGTTTATTTATTTGAGAGAGAGAGAGAGAGAACAGGGGAGGAACAGAGGGAGAGGGAGAAGCAGACTCCCCGATGAGCAGGGAGCCACCCCCCCACAACGTGGGACTCAATCCCAGGACCTGATCATGACCTGAGCTGAAGGCAGATGTTTCACCAACTGAGCCCCCCAGGCGCTTGTCAGCACACCTTTTCAGTGCAGTGTGAATGATCAGGTGAGGACAATGACTTTCCAGTGCTGCCGGCATTGCCACAGACGTGCCTCACCACACCTCCTCACCAGCTTTCAGCACATTTGCTGGACAAACTCACTGTTCCAATGTCAATCTGATACAGTGCTAAGGTTCATGATGTTAACTGTAAGAGACCAAGTAGCCAACATCCTTCTGCCGACTTCCTGAGAGAGGAAGATAACGGGATGATTTGGGCTGATCCCTTTCCTCAGTGAGGATGAGGAAATGCCTTCTTTTCTTTCTGACTAGGGAGATCTTCCCGAGGGTAGAGCATTAATGCTCACTGGTGTCTCTTAGGAAAATGCTTCCACTGCACCATAAAACCCCCCAATCTGTGTGCAAAGAATACATACATATTTTAACATTGAAAAGCAGGGGTTGAGACAAAAGCAGAGACTTGAAAGCCATTCATGAAATGAGGGAGTTGAAAGTCAAAGAAAATGGAATTAGTATGCAAAAAGCTGAACTGCTATTATGGAAATCTGATGGAATTTTCCATTAAAATATTTGTTAATCGCGATGAAATAGTTGATGATAGCAATAGTTGAAACAGAATTGCTAAATCATATTCTAAGTGTTCCGCTTGAGAAAAAGATAATTTGTCGGCGTTTTGTTGTTTTTTTTTTTTAAGAAAACAGACCTTATTATTAGAAGAAAATGGAAGGCTGAGAAAGGTACACGTCACCTGTACCACCTAAAATTTTTTTAAATGACAAAACAGATACATCAAAAGAAAATAAAATCCCTTAAGAGGGATGATTTTTAAAAAAACAGGTAACCCAGAAATACTGAGCATGCGCACATCTCCTGCAGAGTTTACTAGCCACAGCAAACCCTGTGAGCTCTCCCTCAAATGTATGCAGCTTCTGTGCGCTGTGACCTCTGCCATTGTCACGCAAATCCAAGCCCTAATCATCCCAGCCCACCTGAGGTAACCCACTTCAGGTTTCCACTCTTCCCTTTCAGTGGTACCTAATGCAGTCAGTACTCCACAAAGATGACAGAATGTTTTCTTTTGTTTTGTTTTGTTAAAACTAGAGTATGTCCTCTCTCTGCTCACTTGCTCCCTTCTGCCTCCATGGCTTCCTATTAAGCTCCTGTTAACGTCTGAGCTCCTCACTGTGGCTTAAAAACCTTTAATGATCTAACCTCTGGTTACCTGATCAACCTCTCCTACCAATTTCTCCTTGTCCCCTTTGCTCTGATCACACCAGTTCTCTTTTTCCTCCTTGAACATATAAAACTGATTGCAGTCTGAGGACCTCGTTCACTGCTCTCCTAAGACCGCTTTGTCAGGCACCTGAAATGACTCATTCTCATGTCATTCTGGTCTCTGTCCAATGTCACCTCTCAGAAGTGACCTTCTCTGACCACCCAAATAGCAACACCATCCCCAAGCCACAATCTGTTTTTCCACCTTGCTTTATTTCAAATCACAACACTCATGAATATCTGAAATTATATTATGTTATGTATATTTTACTATACATTTATTTGTGTGTTGTCTTTCCATGAGGATGGGGACATTGTCATAGTCACTGCTGCATCCCTAGGGCTTTATAATAAACTACTTGGCATACAGTATTTAATAAAAACCTGTTTAATGGCTGAAGGAATAAATGAAACCTGAGAATAAAAAGGCTCACGAGGTTTTTGCTGGATGCAAGAAAGAGGTCTACTCATTGTACAATGGTATTTCATAACACTGAAGATAGGGGAGTTCTGAAACTCCCAGGGAGAGGAAAACAAGTGACTTCCTTGTAACAGGCTGTTCACTGAAGCTACTGACCTATAATAGAAAACACAGCTCCAACAGGCTTACAGAATAAAGGGGATACACTGGCACCTACAAGGAAAGTCTAATAATGAAACCACTGTTGGGGCACCTGGGTGGTTCAGTGGGTTAAAGCCTCTGCCCTCGGCTCAGGTCATGATCCCAGGGTCCTGGGATGGAGCCCCACATTGGGCTTCCTCCTGGGTGGGGAGCATGCTTCCTCCTCTCTCTCTCTCTACCTGCCTACTTGTGATCTCTGTCAAATAAATAAATAAAATCTTAAAAAAAAAATGAAACCACTGTCAAGGGCTCAGTTAAGGGCTGGTTGATTTAATAGCTCAATGATGAAACCAAGGAGCCATTCTCTCTCCATCTATGCTCTGCTAGACACAGAATTAGTTTTTTTCTAGGACTAGCTTATCTACTGACTGCCATTCTCCATGAGCGCTATATCCTTGTTTCCGAAAAGGAAGAGAGAGCAAGCTCTTGTCTCAAAAGGCTAACCAAAAATCTCGAGATTGGCCGTACTGCAGCTCTGTAAGACACATGCCCACACTGGACCAGTGAAGGGGCCTGCAGGATGCCCTGTGCTTACACCAACCTACGACCCTAAAGCTGCAATGGTGAGAAGGGTAAGGGAAGAAAGTACATGGAGTAGGTGGATACACAAAAGGAAACCTGTTGCCAGACCTCACTGGCAACTCTGTGTGACAGGAGAAATCACATCAGAGGCCTAAGGATAAAGACTCTGAATTTATTGTCTAAATTATTGTCATATGCAAGGCTGACGTACAGATTATATTGCGTGTTGACAGAATGAACTAACCGTAATTCTCCTCTGTAAAGTTACTGGAAAATATAGTCTGGTCAAATGAATGTTCTAGAGAAAGATGGGAGTTGTGGTGTACAAAAGACAGTATTGAACAACCAAAGTTGAGTTAACTCAAGTATCAATCATTAGGTAAAAACGAGTTAATCACATTCTGGTAGTAAACCCACAGATGACATCACAGGAGAGGGGATGAGGTAAGTTCTTTTCTTTTCATAATAATAGGCTGGATGTGAATAATCATTTATTTAGCTATCGAAGTATGTGTGCTTAAATGGGAAGATGATTAGAAACAGAAAACGTATTTTCCATAGTATGGCGGGTGAGGGAGAAGAGATAAAACAATAAAACCACAATTAAATGAAAACCTATCCAAAAAAATGGGAAAGGAACAAAAGAGTTAATAGATTTTTAAAAAGAGAGGAAAATGAATATGAAAGGAATAAGTTAAAGCATATCAGTAATGAAAATATACATGAGGAAGTTAAAATTTCAGATTCAAAATTGGGTCAAAAAATTAAAGAAAGTCTAGGCATACCCAATTTATAAGAGATATTTAAAAACAAATATATTTTTTAAACTATAAAGACAGAATTGTTGAAATACAGGAATGAGAAAAAAACTATGCCATGAAAATTGTAAAAAAAAAATCTATAATATAGAAGAAAACTGAGTTTAAAAATAAAGCACTAAATGGGACCAAAACACTAATTACATTTGAGAGAAATTCCATTCAATGAAGATTCAACAGTCATGATCCTTGATCACTTAACAACAAAGCAAATACATATATTTAATAAAATGGATAGGAATGCAAACAAAATTGGCAAATTCACAATCATAATGAGGTTTTTTAAAATGTCTGTCTTAGAAATTAGACTAAGGAGATTAAAAACAAGTACAATCATAATTCTGTTAAATTCAAATACGTTTTAATACATACCCACAACCATCAGCTTATGAACATACACACCCACACACACATGAACATGCATACAAATACATTTGACTTCACTTACTCCAAAACCAAAAATCATAAAATTTCCCAAATAATCATATGTCATTAACAAAAACTGTCCATGCATGGACATATAGACATAAAGAAAAAAATTATATATTGCAATAACTGGATAATACAAGACACATTCTCTGATCCTAATATGAATATAAATTAAAAATGAAAGGATAAACAAAAACTACCTACCCCTGTGAAAAATTCTAAATAGTCTTCCTATTTTTATCTTGCTCTAAGATAAATATCAGAACTGAAATTATAGCAAATATGAGTGAAAATGAGAGCACTATGTGACAAAACGATGTATAATCCAAAATGATACATAGAAGAAATTTTCTGGTCTTATAAATAGCATTCATTAAAAAAAGAATATATTAAAAATAAAGTAATCAAACCTTTATCTCAAAGATAAATAAATAAAGAAAAAATGACAAAAATAAACCCAAAGAGTATAAGTATAGAATTATTAAAGATTTAAAACAAGTTAATCAAAGAAAAAAACAACAAAAAATAGAATTATTCAGGAAGACTAAAAACTGATTCTCTAAAAGATCACTAAAACAGATAATTTTTGGCACATCCAATCAAGAAAAATAATTGAAAGGGTATAAATAAACATTACTAAGTACAAAAAAGGAGGCATACCTAGAAAGAGTAAATTACACATTTAAGATAAAATAAGGTATATATTTGAAAATGTAGACAATATAGATGATTTTTTTCAACGAATATAAATTAGCAAAACTGGGCTAAGAAATTAGACTTACGTGTAAAACACAAACTGTGAAACTTCTGGAAGATAACACAGAAGAAAACATAGATGATGCTGGGTATGATGATGACTTTGTAGGTACAATACCAAAATCATGGACATGTGGAGAACAGTATGGCGGCTCCTCAAAAATTTAAAAATAGAAACACCATTTAATCCAATAATTCCACTACTATTTATTCTCAGAAAACAAAAACACCAATTTGAAAAGATATTTACACTACTATATTCACTGCAGCATTATCTACAACAGCCAAGATATGGAAGCAACCTATGAGTCCACTGATGGATGATGAGTGGATAACGAAGATGTGGTCTATATACAGAGTATTACCCAGCCATTTAAAAAGAACGAGATCTTGTCATATGCCACAACATGGATGGACCTATTGGGTATTATGCTAAGTGAAATAAGACAGACAAAGACAAATACAGTATGATTTAACCTATATGTGGAATCTGAAAAACAGAACAAATAAAAAAGCAGAATCACACCTATAAATACAAAGAACAAAGTGATGGTTGCCAGAGGGAGGAGAGTGGGGGGATGGGCAAATGGGTGTGAAGGGGCACACAATACAGCCTTCCAGTTATGGAATGAGGAAGTCATGGGAATAAAAGGAACAGCACAGGGAATACAGTCAGTGTTAGTGTAACAGCATTGTATGGTGACAGACAGTAGCTACAGTTGGGGTGGGCAGAGCATAACACACAGACCTGTTCAATCACTATGTTGTACACCTGAATCTAAGGTAAAGCTAATGTAACATTGTGCGTCAACTATATACAAATGAAAATTTGAATTAAGAAGCAGTATAAAATCTAAATTGACTATATATTATAAAATTTTTAAAAAAGATATGCAAATAGTTATCCCTAAATAAAGGACATCTAGAGAATTCCAGAGCTCACACACAACAGAGTCACACCAGGGTATTCAGAAGGGTAGGGAGGGTGGAAGGGACCCAGTGGGGTGGGAGAACAACAACCAGGGTTCACCTCCAGAAGCCTTATCCTCACTGGGAAGTGAGAAAGCTGAGACTTGGATCAGAGCTTTGGTTACTACAGAACTGAAAGTAGGGGCCAAGAAAGAAATAGAAATGGCAGCATGGGAATGATGGAAAGCCCTTAACTCATTCTACAACCTAGTAACTGTAGGAAAGCACAAGGATCAGAAGCTTCCAAGGAACACAGTGAACAATTAGACCAGATAAAAATTTAAAACACCTGGGGCGCCTGGGTGGCACAGCTGGTTAAGCATCTGACTCTTGGTTTTGGCTCAGGTCCTGATCTCAAGGTCATGGGATGGAGAGGGCTCCGTGCTCTATGGGGAGTCTGCTTGAGATGCTCTCTCCTTCTCTTCTTCCCCTCCCCTCATGCTCACGCGTGCTCTCTCTCTCTCTCTTTCTCTCCCTCAAATCAATAAACAAATCTTTTAAAAAATGTAAAACCTCTTTTGATAAATACACATGCACAGATTAAAGACAAAGACAGAGCAGAAGTCTGGGTTGCATCTACAGCAATTAATTCACATATAGAATAAACAATTTTCTTTGGTTGCTGGCATGAGTGTAGCCATTTGGATATATCATAGTGGAGAGCACAGGGTGGTCTGAGGGGCTGGGATCAAACTCTGTCTTAACACTCTTTCCACTACCTGTTGTATGATCATAGACACAGTCCTAAAACCCTTTGTAAGGGAAAACAGTAAAAATACTTTCCTCATAGGCTTAACTGGGTGGTTAACATGATACGTAATATATAATGTATGTAGGGTGCTTTTAATAGTGCCCACAGCACGGAGGAAGTGCCTAAGAAAAAGCAATTATTAAAGAAGCATCACAAATAAATTAAGAGGTAACCAACAAACCAGGGCAATACTTGTGACAAATGTAAAAGGCAAGATGAAATTATCCCTATTAATATAGCCCCAACATTTCTTCTAGGTCAGGCTTCACCCGTTGGGTCCATGTCAACCATATCAAACCCATTTCCTTCCCTCTGACCCAGTTTCCTCCAGTAGCTCTGCTTCCCTTTGCCCTGGGACAGCTTTTATCTCCCCTGCTTGGCCAATCCCCTTGATTCCATCATCAGCTTAGCTCCCAAGAAAAGTCAGCAAAATCACTTTATTTTACTTGAAGAACATAATGATCAAGTAAGAGCTGAAAATAAGATCAAAGATGAGAGAGAAAGCCCCCAAATGGCTTTTAAACTACAGATCACTTTAATAGTTGCTCCAATGCATCACTTCTAAATATAATGTTTAAAATTTGCTGTCACAAAGCATTTTTATAAAAATAAAAAGAAAGAAAAATGGTTGCTTATCTTGATGTCAATCAAACATTCTCAGAATCGAGGTTTTCTGCTTTAGCGCCGTGAAGGAAATCACTTCACACTGGCAGCTACCAGTGGGAATCGTGAGCAAACCCCCTTCATGTGTTCCATTCTTGACTTAAATCGTGAAGACAACAGATGTCTGACAATGCAACCCAGGGGATAGAAGAAAATGCAACCCAAGTCATGTGATGTTTGGGATTATAGTTTAAATAGGTCATGGTTACCTTGAAAAAATGGCTAGGTCTGCCTAGGTCCCCTTGAACTCCTACACGTTCCCCCCATTAACTGAGATGGACCGGGGCAGCTTTCCAGTATAAAATGGTGCTAGTCTCCTGGCTACAGTGGGGCACCTCACACCAGCTGGCCAAGCAAGGGATTCTCCTGAAGAGGCTTGAATTTGAGGAAGGAGTCATTCTCTCCATAGTTGATGGAACTTGCTGGAAACTATAGACTGGACATCCCTCACCCATCATGAGGCCACGCAACAGAAGGAATGGATCATCAGGGACAGGGAAGCATGGAGAGGAGGTGGGAGATGGAGAGTAGACAGCTCTCCAGTTCTAGCTTCAGTCTCTCCCTTTCTCTCTCTGGGAAACTCATTTGCATTTATACTATCAGCTTCAATGACAGATTCCTACATCTATGATGAATTCTCCTTTCCTGTGTAAACTGACTCCAGTCTGTTTATGTACTCTGAAACCAAACCCCTAATTAGTAGAATGAATGCATGGCATGAGCGCGTACAACTCCCTGTTAAGACCTTGACAGCAGGAAACATGCCATTTTTCACTCATTGATTCATTCCACCAATATTTAGATATCAAATGGTACAGAAGCATAGAGGACAATAGTGAACAATATACGGAAACCGCTTATATTAGGATGTGCTACTAGAAATAGAATGGCCAGGAAGGCCTCTCTGAGGAGAAGATAAGTGAACAGAAACTTGACAGAGATCAGGAAATAAATACCAATAAAGCAGCAAAAGCCGTAATAAAGGCCAAGGCTCTGAGATGGGAATGTGTTTGGCATTTGAGGAAGAGAAGCTGAAGTGGCGGAGGGTGGGGGGGACCGAGCAAGGAAAAGTTAGGTAGGAGCAGGGTTGGAAAGGCTGGATGCGGGTATTAGCATGATGGGAAGTCTCTGGAGGGGTTGGAGAAAGACGGTTATGGTCTGATGCATGTGTTTTTTATAATAAAGTATGATTTATTATTATATCAACATGACTAAAGAAGCTTTAAAGAGAACATTTTGATTAATGCTTTAAGATGACCTTTCTGCCTGGGGCATAGAGAATGGACTGAAATGTCAGTGGGCAGGGGCGAGCAAAACGGAAGAGCAGAGACCAGTCCAGCTGCTCTTGCAGGGCCCAGGCAAGACATAACAGGCGCTCTCACGAAGATGGACGCGGTGGGGGGAGTGAGAAGTGGGTACACTTACAATGGGTTCCAAACATGGACCTCACAGGATTTGCCATAGTTTTGATGTGATATTTGAGAGAAAAGAAGGTTTGGAGAATGAGTCCAAGAATTTTGGCCCAAATAACTGGCAGAATATGCAAATGCCGTTTACTGAGATGGGTAAGACTTGGCAGAGAAGTAGTGAGGTATGGAAAACAAAGTATCATATCTTTGACATACGAATGTGGAATTAGACATCCAAGTGGAAATGTCAAGGAGGCTGTTGGATAAACAAACTGGGGCTCAGGAGAGAGGAGGTTCAGGGTTATCAGCACACGGATGGCTCGAACAAGCACTGGACTGGTTGAGGTCACCTGGGGAGTGAGTTTAGCTAGGTAGGGGGTGTGAGGAGTGAGTTCCAGGTACTTTAGGACGTGGCATGTAGAAGAAGAGAAGCATTTAAGAACGTAAAGTGAGAAAGGAGCACACGGGAGGTGGGCCGCAGACCAGGAGAGCGTACATCCTATTTCTCCGAGGAGAGTGAAATCCAGAAGGCCCTCGGAAAAAGCGCAAAAATAGGCCAAATTAAATATGGCTGAAGGATACAAGACTCATAAAGTCACTAGGGAAAGCAAGCGAATACTGAATGTGAGATTCGGCGAAGTATTTAATTGGGGTGGGGGAAGCCGGTGAGAGTGGGGGTCCCAGAGCTGACTTCAGACTGGGAACGTTGTATTATGTACCAAGCACGTAAGTGGACGTTCACTTTCTTGTTGCTCTTCCTACCTTTTTGCCTGGCACAGATATCACAGACCATCTTTTGTACCTATTCCGCTTCAAAATAATTCAACAAAGTAAAAATACTTGTTTTTTTATGACATACTTGTTTTAGTGTGAGGACTCATCAACTATACCTATGCTGCACCTGTTCTTTTATTAGGATAAAATATATCATCAAAATGAAAGGAGACTGAGAGGTAAAGATGTGCAAACCTCAAGTGCTGAGAACTCTTGAACTCGGATCTAAGAGATAACAGAAAACTTGGGCGAGGGTTGAAGGTGGGTGTGGGGTCAAGAGAGAAGATTGTAAAGATAAAGATAAAGGGACCATTATCAAAGCAAGCTTGCATGTCAGTGGAAGAGTCAGGAGAGAGATTATGATAGGAAGAAAGTTAGGGGTGTGGGCAAAGCCAAAGCAGGGAGGGATGGGACCCACTGTTCACTGTTCAAACTGTCCTTAGCCCTGAGCAGAGGCCTTTGTCCCTCCTTTGTCTCAGCAGGGAAGGGTGAGTCTATAGTACAGATGAGGCACACAGAGCAGGTGGGGGGGGGTCCCTCCTCAGCACCCAGTATGGATTTGCACACATCCTCAGTGGTTCTCAGCTGTGACTACACAACAGAGGGAAATGGGAGTTTTTAGAGTGCCTCATGCCTGGACCCCGCTTCACCCAATCAAATCACAACCATAGTTAGGAGAGGCCTTAACATTAGTATGGTTTAAAAGCTTCCCAGGGGGCACCTGGGTGGCTCAGTCAGTTAAGTGTCTGCCTTAGGCTCATGTCATGATCTCAGGGTCCTGGGATTGAGCCCTGCATCAGGCTCCCTGCTCATTGGGGAGCCTGCTTCTCCCTGCTCACTCTCTCTCTCTCTCGCTCAAATAAATAAATAAAAATCTTTAAAAAAAATAAAATCTCTCCAGGAAATGGGGTGCCTCACTGGCTCAGTCAGTAGGCACGGGACTCTAGATCTCAGGGTCGTGGGTTTGAGCTCCACATTGGGCGCAGAGGTTACTTTAAAAAAAATGAATGAATGAATGCTTCCCAGGAGATTGTAATGTCGACGCAGAGTTGAGAAACAGGGTTCTTAGCTCCTAAAAATGTAGTGAGTGAATAAAACAAGAGGGAACATTTCAGAAGTGGACACGTCTTTCCTATTTTGGAAACCACTCAATAATCTGGCCGCAGAAATGCCATTTAGAAAAATGTCTCCGTCTCCAGTTAAGCTCTATCTATCCTGGGATACCTGTATGTGTTCCCCTCTATCCAGCTTCTCCCCCAAATCAGCTATCCATAAAACTTCATTAGCATTGCCAGAGCTTTTTCTGCCAGAGGGGTAGTTCACCGTGCGAGAGACAGGACCTAGTCTACCCAGAAGAGGAAAATAAAGCACACGGAAAACAGGAGCAAGTGAGGTTTTGTTGGCAGAATGTGGTGGTCAAAGTCAACACACACTTAACTCTCTGAGTTTTTGTCAGACCCTTGATCCCTACTCCCCTTTTCTCGGCAGTGTCCCTTAAGGACTCTTATAACATGTAGGACTGGGGAATCCTTGGTAATACCTATACTGATGGCTTGTGATCTTTTGTTTTGTAATTTAAGCCTTCAAATGTGATATCCGAGTAATTCCTAATGCGGATACCGGAGCCCAGCCCTTTGAGCTCACCTGTCTCTCTCGAGGCTCAAGAAAGCACAGGGTGAAAACCTAGGGCCCTAGAGAGAAGCTGGAGCACAAGCCTCTCATTTGTCGATGAAGAAACAGGGCTGAGATAGGTCATGTATCTTGTCCAAGGACAACCAAGCAGAGAATGACACACACATCATCAGGGCTCCCAGGCCCTAGCACCTGTGCCATCCACAGCCCCAAAATGCCTTCCTCCTTCATGGAAACACTCATACTTCATGGGCTAGAATAGTATATTTCAAAAACTATGAAGAGAAAACTAATCTGGATCTAATCTACAGCTTACTAAATATGGGCCTGGAGTCAGGTTTCCAGAGATAGCAAATGAAAACATAAGATGCTTAGTGAAATTTAAATTTTAGATTCCTAGTTAAATTCAAGTTTCAGATAAACAATAATTTTATTTTTTTTTTAAGTGTAGGTATGTCTCCTGCAGTATTTGGGACATACATATACTTGAAAAATGTGTTCTTTGTTTATCAGAACTTCTAATTTAACTAGGCATCCTGTATTTTATCTGTCAACCCTACCTGGAATTAATGTGGACAAGACATTGATAACTCTTCCTTTTTCTGATTAACTGAGTGAAAGTAAAAGTCTTTTCAACACTCCTTTTGTTTTCTACAGCAAAGGAGTTATTAAAAAGAGAATTAAACAAGCATTGGTCAAAGAAACTGTATACTACTTACCAAACAATGGTAGGTAATTTGTATCCAGGGTGAAGAAACAAGGTTCTAGCTCCTTAAGGAGTCTGAACAAATAAAACAAGAAAGAAAATTCCAATAGTGAATGAGTTTGTTATATTTGGGTATAGCAAAATATCATTCTTTTGACCCTAAAATCCTAAGGCCTATGTACCTTCTCAAGGATGAAAAGTAAATTTTAAAACTTGTGATTTTTTGCTAAGATATGATTCATTCTACTCTCCTTACTCCACAACTGAAGGCTGATTCCTCCTTAGATGATGACTTGCTATCAGCCTCAGGTTAATCAAATGGCTGTTGGAGATTCTTATTTTATCCTACTAATCCATCATCCCATGACAATGGCCAGATGAAGAAAGCAAAGAGGGGTTTCAGGCCACAGACTAGAGGAAGTGAATCTCCTTTGTTTGGCACTTTTGGAAACTCAGAATGTCTTTAGAATCTTGACAGTATTATCAAGAAATCAGATTCAGTTCAGCTTTGCCAAGAGCTATGAAGACTCGGGGGGGGGGGGGACACCAAAACCACAACCCATTTTGGCTCCGGCCATACTCAGCCCCACATACCATAGCTTACCCACCTACACACACGCATCACTCTGAGTTAGCTCCAGCCTGGATTTCCAGGAAAGCCTCATAAAAAGGATCTAGAAAGGCATTATCTCTAAGAAGAAAAGAGGTGGTGATAAATTAACAATGTTATTTATAAGATAATGGGGGCCATGCCTATTTGTAAACCATGGATAGCCTCAAACATTATTTCACAATAGCTTTAATTTGCCCTTTTCCCCAACTGTTTTTAAACCAAAGATCCAAAAAGGTCAAAAGGGGATCCATTTCAACTGTTTCCCTATTGCTCCTTCCCCTCTGGTATATCCAGGGTGCACCCATGACCAACAGTGGGCAGGGGGGAAGACAGAGAAGGGGTGTTGAAACCAGAGGCCTAGATAACTCACATCTTTCCTGTTTATTTCTTTAAAAATTAGAGCTGACTTTAGGGAGCACAAATAAGAGAAGAAGATAGAAGGCAGTATAAGAAGGAAATTATAGAGAAGGAATAGAAAATCTCTCTGAGTTGCTGCCTTCATTTATACTTAACAGAAAGTGTTGATGTGTACAGAATTGGTGGAATATTACAACGGAAGCAAGGAAGAAGGTACTCTAGTCCTTCATTTCAGCCCAGAGAGGCTCTGACTACATGTTAGGCTAGAAGATGAAGTAAGATAACCCTCTGTGAGCACCCGCTCAGAACCAGACTAATGGAAGAAACAACAAATGGATGGTTCCTGGCACCTGGCTTCCTGCTGGGAGGAGCTGGGAATTAGGCAGCACCCGGCGCACTCTGCGCTCTCTTCCTAGGTTCCTTCCATAAGAGCGGTGCACGACAAGCCAAAGAATAGCACAACTGGTTTCCAGAAAGTGATGCACCCTCCAGGTGGTGGAAGTAAGAGCATGCCCAGAGGAATGATTTCTACCTTTGTGTACGAAGGCCTGTAGGACCTGGCCCCACACGACACAAGCCAAGCTGCATTCTAGAGCAACATGACACTGTATCACTTAATCCTGAACCACCGCACCTGCAGGCACTTATTGGAGGGATGCTGCTGGTCAATGCTGTGTTTATTTCAAAGATCTATGGGCCCTATGGAGAGGGAGATGTGTCATGTGATCACATTACTTTGCACTGGTTATTTTCCATACATTTTCATGCCTGGATGAAGTCTTTGTCATGTCTCTCTCCCTTTAGACTAGCAGCTGGCCGAAAGCACCTTATTGTCTGGCATGTCATGAAGGCTCAATGAATGAGTACTCTCTGGGTCCCCTTCTTTAAGATGCTACCTTCTCAGAGCGGTAGACCTTCAAATATCAACAGGATAAATCTGGGCATACATTTCTGTAAATACCAGGACATAAAGCTGAGCCCACTTCCTAGAAACACTGAGAAAGCAATATTAATGGGTGGGAAAGACTTTTTTTTTTTTTTTCAGGCTCCAAAAACTTACAAGGGATTCATGTCTGGCACATTTAAAACTCATGAAAATTGGGACGCCTGGGTGGCTCAGTTGGTTAAGCAGCTGCCTTCGGCTCAGGTCATGATCCCAGCGTCCTGGGATCGAGTCCCACATCGGGCTCCTTGCTCATCAGGGAGCCTGCTTCTCCCTCTGCCTCTGCCTGCCATTCTATCTGCCTGTGCTTGCTCTCTCTCCCTCTCTCTCTCTGACAAATAAATAAATAAAATCTTTAAAAAAAATAAAAAAAATAAAACTCATGAAAATAAATAGGAAAAATCAGGAAGCCCTTTAGAATACTGGCAAAGAATATGAATAAGCACAGAACTGAAAAGCTGAATAGCTAAAAGCTATTTAAAAACAGGTTCATATTCACTAGAATTTAGAGATGCAGTGATTAAAACAACAATGCACTATCACTATAATCAATATTTTTAAAGGGAGATAATACCAAGTCCTGGAGATCATCAGAGGACACAGGAATCCTCATGTATACCTGGAGAAAATGTAAATGAAGATGGCCTCAACAGAGAGTAATTATTAGTACATGATGGAATTAGACACGTATACTACTATACCCAGTGATTCAATCTGGTATACACCTGGTAAAAATTAGCACACGGGCCCCAAAAGAAAGAGAGAGTAGGATATTCCTAACCATAATGGTGATGCTGATGGCAGCAAGAAGGGGATAACCTTTGTGTCTGGGCTTAGAAAAATGGGTAAGTCAAATGTTAGTACAATGAAACATATTGTAGCAGTCAGAAGTAAGGGTAGCAAGCACCGTTTGCAAAAACAAGAACAAGAAAGGAGAAGGAAGAGAAAAGGGAATCAAAGAGACACATTTTTCAACATTATTAATAAAAATTAAAAGCATATTTAACTGAGCATTATGTATTTTCCAAGGCTATTTACAGGGAATATTTAAAACAGATAAAATTCACGTGGCACGGACACCAACCCATCAAATCTGGCTTCCCCTGGGGAAGTGCAGTGCAGGTGCACAGAGCAATGAACACATAGAACATGGATGGTGAGCACATGTGTACGGGGCAGTCGAGTGGGTCTGACTGGGGAGGGAATGAGAGTTGAAAGGTAATGAAGAAGAAGTGAGGGCCTTGTGTGGAGTAAGGGGCGTAGTCAACACAATTCTGTAAGGTACGGTGCTAAAAAGGAGAAGGTGAGTTCTCAGATGGTATCACAATATATGATACACACACTATATAGCTTCACAACCCCATTGCTAAACCTAGAGTAGGCAGCCATCCAAAGGAATTGTGCTGCTCTCCTGGTGTAGGAACTGCACTCTTCGGTTTCCCTTCCCTAATCCTCATTTGTTCCTCAACTCAGAAACTCATTCATTCATTCATTCTAGTCAACAAGTATTTGTAGGGCAGCTGCCTGTGCCAGAAGCTCTTCTAGGCCCCTGTCATTGTCGTGGATCTGATGTCCTGAGTGTCTTACAACAGGCTCAGAGTGAACACCAGGGTCATCCCCTGGTGTGGGCTCTGGGGTGGGGGACTTCACCTTATAGTATGACTTTGTGGAGGTCTCCCTTCCTTGTTTACAGTGACCTCAAATTCCTCAGCACCTGATATCAGAATAGGCTGGGTACACCTGCCACTCCTGATTGGTCGGGCTGCTCGTCAGCGCAGGTTCCTTCTCCATGGAGGATCTGCTGCTCTGACATTTCTGAAGGAAGGATCTAACTGATTGCAGGCCTTGGTGGTCCATGAATCCAGCTGCCAGGTCTCCCCCAACCTGGGGCTTCAGTGGCCCCTGTATAGTGGCCACTTCACTTCAAGAGCAGCCCCTTTGAGATGAGGTAACCATAGACTCCTGGTCATCATTTGATCCAGTCATCACTCCTCTTCCCTCCAGGCTCAAGTGGCCCATGGAGACCACATCACCATGCTTAGTCAGGAGAGCCTATGAACATAGATAATGAGACCCTGCCTCCACTAACTGGCCTTCCCAGTGACCTCCTCTTGCTGTCTGTGGGATGTCTTCTATCTCAAGGTGGCCTTCCTCCAAGCTCTGGGGGAAAAGTGGCTTCTTCCCTACTTTAGCAGCCTCTCTGTCATACAGTGACTTGGGCCATCATCACTTGGTGCCCTCCGGAACCCACAGGCAGAGGAGCCACCTGTCCCTCATCTTCACAGCCCTACAGACAGGTATGTTTGGGCAGACAACAGCTGCTGCACTATGGGATGGTGTTCTAGCACAGATCACCTAGGCCCATGGCAGTCTAGCACAGATCACCACTACTGGTTTCCTTTTTGTCAGGTAGAAACGAGAGTAACCTTGCACAGGAGAATAAACGTCTACAGTTCAGGCACCACATAATCTGAGCTGAGATGCCGGCTATTTAGGTGAGGACTAGAAACAACCGGTTTCTCTGTACTTCAAGACCTTGGGACTACTAGTTCCCTAGAAAGCTCAGTTTATGGGTAGCCCCTCTAACGGGAGGAAGGAACAGCCCTGGTCCCAGCTGCCTTGTTGACAGGCAATTCAGAGCTAGCTCACACAGCCATTCACTGGTCAGCTCTGGTGCACTCCATAAAGGGACAGACAAAACAATAAATAAGAAGTGATCAATGCTATAAAAAAGAGAACATCCTAGTAGTACAGGCTGTGCCAGAATTTAGTGGAAGAGTGTAGAGCTGGTTCTGTTCCATCTCTCTTCTAAAATTGTTTTTGCCATAATAACCAACAGTCCTTACTCACCAGTGATCACCTTGACTTTTTAGCCCTTTTATATTTGCTCTCTTGGCAGCATTCAATACAGACACTCCCTCCTTCTCTAAATTCCCAAAGCTAAATTCCCCTCTCAAGTCTTTCTGTGCCTACTCTATATTTTCTATTACTTAATGTCAGCAACATTCAGTCAGGTCTCCAAACCAGAAACCTGGGAGTCATGTTGGTCATTTGCCTTATTCATTTTCCACAAATTTTCCCAAGGGTCCATTATTTGCCAGACACAGGGCTAGGTCTGGGTACTCATTTGTCAATAAAGACAGTTGGTCCCTTTGACATAAAGTTCACAAACTTGTGATAAGCATAATGGGAACTCCTGCTAGGAGGAACTATAAAACGATGAATGTCTTCATGAACACTGAAATTATTTTCCACTTGCTAGATTTTACTCTGCAATTTGTCAATAACCATTTTTTAAATATTTTATTTATTTATTTGACAGAGAGAGGGAGAGAGAGAGAAAACACACAGGGATTGTGGCAGAGAGAGAAGCAGGCTCCCCACTGAGGGGCTCGACCCCTGGACTCTGGGATCATGACCTGAGCCAACGGCAGATTTTTAACTGACTGAGCCACCCAGGTGCTCCTAATCAATAATCATTCATTGAAGGACTTAGGGCATGTGTCACTGATCCTTAACATTCCAAGTATTTTCCAAGAAAACGCATCTGAATTTCTTTTGTTATACATTTCATAATAGTGTTTGTCAATAAGGAAGTTCAAAGATCAGAATTACATGGCAAGCTTTGTTTAATACTACACACTTACATGTGTGTACACATACATTTGTCCAAAGTCATGTTAAGAATTATAAATTTGGTGCGGGGCACCTGGGTGGCTCAGTCGGTTAAGCGTCTACCTTCGGCTCAGGTCATGGTCCCAGGGTCCTGGGGTCGAGCCCCACATTGGGCTCCCTGCTCAGCGGGAAGTCTGCTTCTTCCTCTCCCACTCCCCCTACCTGTGTTCCCTCTCTTGCTGTGTCTCTCTCTGTCAAATAAATAAAATCTTTTTTAAAAAATTTTTTAAAAAGGAATTATAAATTTGGGGAAAATTTTGAAGTGTTTGAGGAGCAAATCACATTTACTATTTCCTTATTTATAATGGATCATATCACTGAACAAAGAGAATACTAACTTAAAAATTGCCTTTGCTTTATGATTCAGAGCCTTATCAATCAATCATGAAATAAGGAACATTCTAACTCTGAGGATTATGGAAAGAATACAAGATTTTTTAAAAATTTAATTTGTATTAAGTTAATGATATGCTATATGCTTTTTCAATATGCCTTTCCTGTTCTGAGTTTCAGGCAGAACTTGAAAAACCACCTATAAGAAGCTCATGGCCCTAGAGGACAAACATTCTTTCCTGCCAGATATATGGCTTACCAATATTTTAATGTCTTTTTTTTTCAGTAGCTGTCTGCAAAGTCACCATGAGATATGGACCAGGAGTCACTCCTTCCTGAGTTTCATTATTCTCTCTCTATATGATGACATTTTTAATCAATACAAACTGGGCAATAACATGAGGACATAGATTCCAGAAAACTGCAGTAGTTACCAAAAGTATGAAAGAACCAAGACAAGCAATCTTGATTGGTAGGTGAAATCACTTTTACTCAGTGTTTGAATTCAGAGACAACTTCTCTGCCATTATAGGTTTATTATCTACAGGCAATTTTCAGAGGACTTTGAACTGGGAGGAAAAGAAATAATCTAAATCACTCAATTCAAGTCAGCATAGAGTCAAGTGTAGGTATTAAAATGTTCAATTAGCAATAAATGAGAATATTGCCTTTGATGTTCATTTAAAAATGACCATAATATGATAGAAGGATGAAAAGCAAGACTTTTAAAATTCATATCCCAAGGAGGGGCGCCTGGGTGGCTCAGTGGGTTAAAGTCTCTGCCTTCGGCTCAGGTCGTGATCCCAGGGTCCTGGAATTGAGCTCCGCGTCAGGCTCTCTGCTCAGCAGGGAGCCTGCTTCCTCCTCTCTCTCTGCCTGCTTCTCTGCTTACTTGTGATCTCTGTCTGTCAAATAAATAAATAAAATCTTTAAAAAAAAATTCATATCCCAAGGAATCAATTAATATCTGCCAGGAACACCTGGGTTTATTTTCATGTGCAGAGTACTAATTTCAGATGAAGAAAGATGTTCAGCTTTTAGTATTTTAATCTCTTTATAAAATACATGCATAATTTGAACAAGAGTGGTGAGAGTGGGCATCCTTGTCGTATTCCTGATCTCAAAGGGAAGGCTGTGAGCTTTTTCCCATTGAAGATGATATTGGCTGTGGGTCTTTCATAGATAGATTTTATGAAGTTGAGAAATGTTGCCTCTATCCCTATACTTTGAAGCATTTTCATCAGGAACAGATGCTGTATCTTGTCAAATGCTTTTTCTGCATCAATTGAAAGGACCATATGGTTATTCTCTCTTCTCTTATTGATTTGTTCTATCACATTTGATTTGTGATTGTTGAACCCAGGGATGAATCCCACCTGGTCATGGTGGATAATCTTTTTAATGTACTGTTGGATCCTATTAGCTAGGATCTTGTTGAGAATCTTAGCATCCATATTCATCAGGGTATTGGTCTGAAATTCTCCTTTTAGGTGGGGTCTTTGCCTGGTTTGGGGATCAGGATAATACTGGCTTCATAAAAAGAGTCTGGAAGTTTTCCTTCTGCTTCAATTTTTTAAAACAGCTTCAGGAGAATAGGTATTACTTCTTCTTTGAAAGTTTGGTAGAATTCCCCCAGGGAATCCATCAGGTCCCGGGCTCTTGTTTTTTGGGAGGTTTATGACCACTGCTTCAATCTCGTTACTAGATATTGGTCTATTCAGGTTGTCAATTTCTTCCTGATTCTGTTTTATAGTTTATAGGTTTCCAGGAATGCATTCATTTCGTCTAGGTTGCTTAACTTATTGGCATATAACTGTTGATACTAATTTCTGATGATTGGTTCTATTTCCTTTGTGTTAGTTGTGATCTCTCCCTTTTCATTCATAATTTTATTAATTTGGGTCTTCTCTCTCTTTTTTTGGATTAGTTTGGCCAATGGTTTGTTGATCTTATTGATTCTTTCAAAAAACCAGCTTTTAGTTTCATTGATGCATTCTACTGTATCTCTAGTTTCTATCTCATTGATCTCTGCTCTAATCTTATTTCCCTTCTTTGTGCGGGGTTGGCTTAATTTGTTCTTGATTCTCCAGTTCTTAAAGTGTAAAGACAGCTGGTGTATTCTGGATTTTTCAATTTTTTTGAGGGAGGCTTGGATGGCTATGTATTTCCCCCTTAGGACTGCCTTTGCTGTATCCCATAGGTTTTGGACCGAAGTATCTTCATTCTCTTTGGTTTCCATGAATTGTTTAAGTTTTTCTTTGATTTCCCGGTTGATCCAAACATTCTTAAGTGAGGTGGTCTTTAGCTTCCAGGTGTTTGAATTCCTTCTGAACTTTAGCTTGTGGTTGAGTTCCAGTTTCAAAGCATTGTGATCTGAGAAAACGCAGGGAATAATCTCAATCTTTTGGTATTGGTTGAGTCCTGATTTGTGACCCAGTATGTGGTCTATTCTGGAGAAAGTTTCACTCTCACCACTCTTGTTCAACATAGTATTAGAAGTCCTAGCAACAGCAATCAGACAACAAAGAGAAATAAAAGGTATTCAAATTGTCAATGAAGAAGTCAAACTCTCTCTTTTCGCAGATGACATGATACTTTATTTTCGCAGATGACATGATACTTTATATGGAAAACCCAAAAGACTCTACCCCCAAGCTACTAGAACTCATACAGCAATTCAGCAATATGGCAGGATACAGAATCAATATACAGAAATCAGTTGCTTTCTTATATACTAACAATGAAAATACAGAAAGGGAAGTTAGAAAATCAATTCCATTTACTATAGTACCAAGAACCATAAGATACCTGGGAATAAACCTAACCAAAGAGGTAAAGGATCTGTACTCAAGGAACTACAGAACACTCATGAAAGAAATTGAAGAAGACACAAAAAGATGGAAGCCCATTCCAGGCTCATGGATCGGAAAGATAAACATTGTTAAAAATGTCTATACTGCCTAGAGCAATCTATACTTTCAATACCATTCTAATCAAAATTCCACTGGCATTTTTCAAAGAGCTGGAGCAAATAATCCTAAAATTTGTATGGAATCAGAAGAGACCCCGAATTGCTAAGAAAATGTTGAAAAAGAAAAACAAAACTGGGGGCATCATGTTGCCTGATTTCAAGCTTTACTACAAAGCTGTGATCACCAAGACAGCATGGTACTGGCACAAAAACAGACACATAGACCAGTGGAACAGAGTAGAGAGCCCAGATATGGACCCTCAACTTTATGGTCAACTAATCTTTGACAAAGCAGAAAAAAATATACAGTGGAAAAATGACAGTCTCTTCAATAAATGGTGCTGGGAAAATAGGACAGCTATGTGTAGAAGAATGAAACTCAACCATTCTCTTACACCATACACAAAGATAAACTCGAAATGGATAAAAGACCTCAATCTGTGGCAGAAATCCATCAGAATCCTAGAGGAGAACATAGGCAGTAACCTCTTCAACATCGGCCACAGCAACTTCTTTCAAGGTATGTCTCTAAAGGCAAAGGAAACAAAAGCGACAATGAACTTTTGGGACTTCATCAAGATCAAAAGCTTCTGCACAGCAAAGGAAACAGTCAACAAAACAAAGAGGCAACCCACAGAATGGGAGAAAATATTCAAAAATGACAGTACAGACAAAGGGCTGATATCCAAGATCCATAAAGAACTCCTCAAACTCAACACACACAAAACAGATAATCATGTCAAAAAATGGGCAGAAGACATGAATAGACACTTCTCCAATGAAGGCATACAAATGGCTATCAGACACATGAAAAAATGTTCATCATCACTAGCCATCAGGGAGATTCAAATCAAAACCACACTGAGATACCACCTTACACCAGTTAGAATGGCCAAAATTAGCAAGACAGATAACAGTATGTGTTGGCGAGGATGTGGAGAAAGGGGAACCCTCTTACACTGTTGGTGGGAATGCAAGTTGATGCAGCCACTTTGGAAAACAGTGTGGAGATTCCTTAAGAAATTAAAAATAGAGCTTCCCTATGACCCTGCCATTGCACTACTGGGTATTTACACCAAAGGTACAGATGCAGTGAAAAGAAGGGCCGTCTGTACCCCAATGTTCATAGTGGCAATGGCCACAGTCGCCAAACTGTGGAAAGAACCAAGATGCCCTTCAATGGATTAATGGATAAAGAGGATGTGGTCCATATACACTACAGAGTATTATGCCTCCATCAGAAAGGATGTATACCCAAATTTTGTATCAACATGGATGGGACTGGAAGAGATTATGCTGAGTGAAATAAGTCAAGCAGAGAAAGTCAATCATCCTATGGTTTCGCTTATTTGTGGAGCATAAGGAATAACACGGAGGACATGGGGAGATGGAGAGGAGAAGGAAATTGGGGGATATTGGAGGGGGAGACAAACCATGAGAGACTGTGGACTCTGAGGAACTGAGGGTTTTGGAGGGAAGGGGGGTGAGAGGTTGGGTGAGACTGGTGGTGGGTATTGTGGAGGGCATGTACTGTATGGATTATTGGATGTGGTGCATAAACAATGAATTCTGGAACATTGAAAAGAAATACAAAAAATAAAGATTTAAAAAAAATACATGCATAATTTGCACATCATATAAATTTCTTGATGACTAAAGCCTATGAGATGCAAAATATTACCTAAGATATAAAGCTAAGATTTCAAGGGTGATTTTCTAACATGGGGCTTGGGATGAGGTGTCTGTATTTATAAAGATGTTCTGACTTTTTAAAATCATTAATGGCTTTTTTTTTTTTGCTCCACTGGGGGTGAAAATCACTTAAAACATCACTAAAACCACTTAAAAGAATTACTAAAATTTGTATGGAACCACAAAAAAGTCCTGAAGAGCCAAAGCAATCTTGAGAAAAAAGAATGTAGCATTGTGTGCCCTGATTTCAAATTATATTACAAAGCTATAGTAATCACAACAGTATGGTACTGGCATAAAAACAGACACAGAGAGGCACCTGGGTGGCTCAGTGGGTTAAGCCGCTGCCTTCGGCTCAGGTCATGATCTCAGGGTCCTGGGATTGAGTCCCGCATCAGGCTCTCTGCTTAGCAGGGAGCCTGCTTCTCTCTCTCTCTCTCTCTCTCTCTGCCTGCCTCTCCGTCTACTTGTGATCTCTCTCTCTGTCAAATAAATAAATAAAATCTTTAAAAAAAAAAAAAAACAGACACAGAGGTTAATGGAACAGAACAGAGAGGCCAGAGGGATGCCCGGGTGGCTCAGTTGGTTAATTGTCTGCCTTCAGCTCCAGTCATGATCCCAGCATCCTGGGATCGAGTCCCACATGGGGCTCCTTGCTCAGCCGGGAGCCTGCTTCTCCCTCCGCCTGCTCTAACTGCTCTGCCTGCTCTGCCTGCCGGTCCCCCTGCTTGTGCTCTCTCTCTCTGACAAATAAATAAATAAAATCTTAAAAAAAAAAAAAAAAGAACAGAGAGGCCCGAAATAAACCCACACATATATGGTCAATTAATTTACAACAAAGGAGCCAAGAATATCAACAAGGAAAGTCTCTTCAATAAATGGTGCTGGGAAAACTGCTCAATACAAAAGAGTGAAACTGGACCACTTTCTTACCCCGTACACGGAAATCAACTCAAAATGGAGCAAAGACATGAGTGTAAAATCTGAAGCCCTAAAGCGTGTAAAAGAAAACATAGGAATAAGCTCCTTGACACAGGTCTTGGCAATGATTTCTTGAATGTGACATCAAAGCAAAAGCAATAAATAAATAAACAAATGGGACTACATCAAACTAAAAGCCCCGTACAGCATAGGAAACCAGCAAACAAATGAAGAGGCAGCCTACTGAATGGGAGAAAATATTTGGCAATTAAGTATAGGATAAGGTAAGGGGTTAATGTCCAAAGTATATACAGAATTCATACAACTCAACAGTAAACAAACAAAAAAAAAATCCAATTAAAAAACTGGCAGAAAACCCAAATGGACATTTTCCCAAAGAAGACAGCTGACAGGAACATGAAAAGATGCTCATCATCATTAATCATCAGGGAAATGCAAATTAAAACTACAATGAGAGATCACTTCACAGCTGTTAGGATGCCTATTATAAAAAGGTCAAGAAATAACAAGTGTTAGAAAGGATATGGAGAAAGGAGAACACTAGTAGCACCATTGGTGGGAATGTAAAATGGTACAGCCACTGTGGAAAATGGCATGAAAGTTCCTCAAAAAATTAAAAATAGAACTATCCTATGGCCCAAGAATTCCACTTCCACTATTTATTTAAAGAAAATGACAACACTGACTCAAAAAGATATAAACACCTCCATGTTCATCACAGGATTAGTTAAGACAGGGATCCCATATATCTCTGGAAACTTACCCAGTTTCCCCTAAACTTACCCAGTTTCCCCTCGTGGTAACATCTTGCAGACATACAGTATGTTATCACACCAAGACACCGACATCATCCCAGTCGGAGTACAGAACATTTCTATCGACGTAAAGATTCTTCATGCTGCCCCTTTTATGGGGATATACAATTCCTTCCCACCTCAGCAATGACTAATCTGTTCTTCATTTCTGTAATTTCATCATTTCCAAAATGTTATATCAGTGGGATCACATACTACATCATCTTTGGGGATTGGCCTTTTATTTCTGATTCAGTATAATTCTCCAGAGTTTCATCCAGGTCATTGTACGTATTAATAGCTCATTACTTTTGATCGCTGAATGGAATTCTGTGGTAAGGATGCGCCACAATTCATTTAGCCACTCACTCACTGAAGGACATGCAGGTTGTTTCCAGGCTGTTTTTGTTGTTGCTGTTGCCACAAATAAAAGTGCTAGAAACACTTGTATACAGACCATTGTGTGAATCTGACTTCATTTCCACCAATAATCTAGGAGGGATCCGGTTTCTCTATATACTTGCCAATATTTGGTGTTTCTACTATTTTTTCAATTTACCCATTTGAACAGGTGATTTGTGAGCTCTCATGTGGTTTTAACCACTTTTAACCCTAACGGCTAATGATACAGAGCACCTTTTCATGTGCTTATTTGCTATCTCCCCAGTGAAATGTCTTTTTGAGAATTTTGCTCATTTCCTAACTGGATTGTTTGAGGATTGTTTGATTTTTGAGGGTTCTTTAAATACTCTAGACATAGTCCTTTGTCGACCATACGGTTTTTAAGTATTTCCTCCGAGGCTACAGCCTATCTTTTCATCCTACTAATAGAGCACTTGGAAAGAGGGTGTGTTCTGTTGCATCTGGGTGGAATGTTCTATAAGTGTCGGTGAGATCCTGTTGGTTGATGCTGTTGTCAAGTTCTTCGACGTCCCTGATGACCTTCTTGCAGTGGTTCGGTCGATTGCTGACAGAGAGGTGTTGAGGTCTGCAAAGATAATAATGGATTTGTCTATTTCTCCTTGAAGTTTCTACCAATTTTTTAAAAAATATTTTATTTATTTGACAGAGAGAGATCACAAGTAGGCAGAGAGGCAGGCAGAGAGAGGAGGAAGCAGGCTCCCTGTCAAACAGAGAGCCCGATGTGGGACTCCATCCTAGGACCCTGAGATGATGACCTGAGCCGAAGGCAGAGGCTTAACCCACTAAGCCATCCAGGTACCCGTTTCTACCAATTTTTACTGCGCACACACTGCAGCTTGGTGGCGTGGTGTGCACACATTTAGGTTCTTTATGGTTCCATGGACTGACCATTTTACTGTTACATAACGTACCACTGTCTCTAGCAATTTTCTTTGCTCTGAAGTCAACTTGATGTGCTATTAATATAGCCATTCCTGCTTTGCCTTGGTTCATGTTTGTGTGATATATCTTTCTTTTTCCTCTTACTTTCAACAGGCCTGTACTGATATATTTGAAGTGAGTTTCTTATAGACAGCATGTAATTGGGTTGTGTTTTCTAAACCCACTCCATCAATCTCTGTCTTCTAATTGGTGTCTTTTTTCATTTCGTTTAAGATCTTACTGGCTTTCGGTAAAATGAGAGATTTTCTATTGAAACCACAACTTCTTTGTATTCTGCTGAGACTGTGAATCTCATTTAAACCTCTGTTTTAGCTATTTATTTCTGATCTCACTCTAAAAGAAAAAAGGAGGTGTGTAACCTCATTACTGCTTGCACATGTGGAAATTTGTTGTTTCTAAATTCTATAGCTAGTAGAATTTGTGTGTGGGTGATGGGGGAAGGCTGGCCTTCTAATTTCATGCAGGAGATACAAATATCAGTTTATCAATAATATTAATACAGACAAGTGAAAAATAATTTTATATCTTCATCATCTAGAAAAATGGAATAGCTTTACAGATCATCTCCAACATGGGACATCCAATCATCAGATCCAGCATTTTCTATCCATACTTGGGATTTCAAAATTAAATCTGTATACTCACTGTTTTTCTTTTTATGAAGTGGAAAATCCTACCATGTTGATTACAAGCATGACATAACTGTACTAATTGTTTAAGCATTAAAACCACAGTGTAAAATACATAAAACATAATTTGTCCTTGCAGTTTAGAAAAAGCTTTGAAACCACTGTATTTTAGAAACACAAGGACAAATTAAAATGAGAAACTTTCAGAATTGTTAATGTACTACGTGAGTACTCTTTTATATCTGGCCTAGAGGGGTTTCTGCCCCAGCACCTTCCTTTATGTGTTCTCTGCTCTTTTCTTCCGTTATCTGGAACTCTCCCTGCCTTTGCCCTCCAGTCTTGGGGTGAAGAGAGGACCAGACCAAAGTGGGCATGACTGTCTGGAGCCCAGACCTAGGTCACACTCTGGGACTTAGGGCCCAGGAAGTCCCTGCTCCACTGGCCCCATGCATATATCCAGGACATGCATAGATCTCTTCCAAAGTCTGTCCTCCTAAGGACAGCCCCTTACGCCAGCATGTGCACCTCAGGACTGAAAGGTACCTAAGGGGGAGCTGCTTTGGTGAGCTGGCATGTGGAGGGGGCACCTAAAGGTCTATGTGCTGGTGAGGTTCTCTGGTGAGGTTCACTGGTGAGGTACAGGACAGAGCCAGAGATGGGAAGGGATGTGGCACAGAACTTTCAACATGGCGATGTTCCAATGCAGAACCCTGTGAGTTCTACTTGGCTTTTCAAGTCATTAGAAAGGTGTATTTGTCAGCACAGAGGCTTAAAACATACATGACAGTTGTTGCTTGATTTGTGACATTTAAATATTTACCAGAGTCTGAGTCCTGGTCTGACCTTGCCTTTGAGCCATGTCCAACCTAGCATTTAATAGTTCAGTCCCAGCTCAAAAAACCTAAGGGCAGGCCTTATCATCAATAAGTCTTTGACCATGCTACTTCAAAAAATAGATGACAAAACAGAGGATTTGAAATAATTAATAATGCATAATTTCAAACACTTAGGCTTATAAACAATGTATATGCCTTCTCTAATTTTTACAAAACTGTTTAATACACACTCCCTTTTACTGACATATACTGGTTGCCTTTCAATGTCTTAAAAATGGAAGGCATCAGGAAGCTGGCTTTCAGTTTCTTCATAACATGAAAAATATCTCAAGCCTCTATCTGTCCAATTCTTCCTGCATCAAAAGGAGACTGGCTGCATTCTCTGTCCCATGGGACTCAGGCACCTCTCACCTGACACTATGATGTACTGAGTAGCAGAAGCCAAGAAGTCAATTCTCAAGAAGGAAAGGCCAGTAAATCAGAGGCCCATGTCCAGAGAGAATATGAGAGCGAAGACAGCATCATGAGGTAGACTGCAAAGCGAAGTGTAGGATGGTCTCAGCAGACAGAAAAGGAACAGTGAGGATGGCTTTGTCGGGACGCAAGACAAAACTAGTTTTTGGGTCCCCTAGATCCTCTGTGTTTATGATCTGGATCTAATTTTTTTAAGATTTTGTTTATTTATTTGAGAGAGAGAGCATGAATGAAGAGGAGGGGCAGGGAGAGAGAGAGAAGCAGACTCCCCGCTGAGCAGGGAGCCCGATGCGGGACTCGATCTGAGGACCCTGAGATCATGACCAAAGGCAGACATTTCACTGACTGAGCCACCCAGGTGTCCCTGGCTCTATATTTTAGGGTCCAGGAAGGAGTGGGCAATATATAGACTCATCCTTACAATTTCTTATTTTTTAAAATTTTATTTATTTATTTGAAAGGCGGGGGAGTATGAGAGAGGAGAAGGTCAGAGGGAGAAGCAGACTCCCCTCGGAGCTGGGAGCCCAAAGCGGGACTCAGTCCTGGGACTCCAGGATCATGACCTGAGCCAAAGGCAGTCGCTCAACCAACTGAGCCACCCAGGTGCCCTACAATTTCTTGTTATTGCTGTGAAATTAATATAGCACCTAATTTAGCTCCTTTTCAGTTCTGGAATATTTACAGTAACTGAGACCCTTCATAAAATAACATTTTAAACAGTTGTTTTTACATGTGCTGGGCACAATTCAAAGCACTTACAAACTGTTCATAAGAAGGTATGTAGAGTCTTTGTAAGCACTCAGTACTCATGACAACTCCATGAAGTTGGGATTATTATTATCATTCCCACTTTAAAGTTAAAAACCAGCCACTGAGGCAGAGGGAAATTAAGGCATTTGTCTGAGGGCATGCAACCAATCAACAGCGGAGCTGAGATTCAAACCCATGGGGGCCGACTCCAAAATCTGGTCCTTTTGACCACTGCATCCCCCCGTCTTATGGGGGAGCCTCATCTCATTCATACACTTGTCTTTAGCTTCAGGTAAATAGGCAGGTACAATAAGCCATTGGATATGGGCTCCTACCCCTCAAAGTGCCCTGAATCTTCTATAGGAAAAACCCTTCCAATGTGCATTTTGTTCTGTGGTCCCATTGGTGGATCCTGTGGGGACACAACATTCACCACGTGGCAGGATCGCAAGGCTCGGAGGTCTGAGTCCTGGGCAGCCTAGGCGTTTGAACGGCAGAGGCTGGGAGCGACAGCAGGCCCAGAATCACCCTCCCGTGCACCTCTTCTCTGCCAGGCCGGGGCCCTTGGGCATGTTTACCCACTTCTCCGGGTCTGGCTAAGCTTCAGGAGGAAGGAGTCCCAAGCAGCTTTAAGGCTGCTGAGTGTTGGTGACCGTCCCAGTTTCGACTCATGGAGTCACTACATGTCCATCAAGCCTTGCTAATGAAATGATGGTGCTTCTGGCCCTTGCTTCTAACTGTGACAAATGCTCACTGGGGGCTGCACACGGCCTGCTGAACCATGACTTCATTGCCGCCACTGGCCTGATGTTTTAATTAAGCTGTAGTGCTCTCTAGGTGGCTGCAGGCAGCCAGCCAGAATTGTCCATATGAGACACTGTCCCTGTAAAAGGATTAATTTCCTTCACTCATCACAGGCCCACAGTGTCTTCAAAGGGGTAGAATGTGTCCAGAACTTTTCAGTGTGGCACAAGGCCCTCACCTACCATGGCCAGTCTCCTTCTCACTGTAACAGTGTGGCAGGCAGCCCAACCAGCTGCTGTGCCTCGGGACACGGGGAAGAGGAGAGACCAAGAGGGGGAGGGTTGAGACAGAAATCCCAAGACCCTCTCCCAGCAGTCAGAGCCCACCTTGCTCCTCCCAGTACATCTGTCCAGCTCTCTTCATGAACTTGCCCATGACACTCTAATGATCCTGCTGTGACTGCACCCGACTGTGTCCCAGAGTGTGTTCTGGTGTTCACACCTGCATAGTCCTCTTCCTCTGAGTGTGAATGGAGCCTGCAGCTTGCTTCTCCTGATGGAACGGGGAATGGAACAGCACTCCCATAATGACATTCTATTCCAGAAGCCTCCATCTGGCTCACAGGCTTGCATGTACTCTCTCCACCAAGTCTTTGAGGACGCTGCTAAGAACATGTGCGTGCAAAATTGTGTATAGCTATTGTCATTTCTCTGGAGTTGATACCTAAGGATTGCTGGCTCATATGATAAATTTATGGTTTAAATTCTAAGAAACTTCTAATCTGTGGCTATACCATTTTACATCATACAGCAGTGTACGAGGGTTCCAGTTCCTCCCCACCCTTGTCAACACTTTTTTTAGCCATCCTAGCGGGCATATAGTGGTTTGTCTTTATGCTGTTGAACATTCTGGACAACAGATCCTTATGAGACATATGATTTACAAATATTTCCATGCATTCTGTAGACTATTTTTTACTTTCTTAATAATGTCCTTTGATGCACAAAAATATATAATCTGCATGAAATCCAATTTATCTATTTTTTTTTCTTTTGTGCTTATGCTTTTGGCATCATTTCTAAGAATCTATAGCCAAATTCAAGGTCATGAAGATTTACATATATGTTTTCTTTTACTAGTTCTATGGTTTCACCTCTTATATTTAGGTCTTTCATCTACTTTGAGGTGATTTTTGTATATGGTCTGAGGTAGGAGTCCAACATTCTTTCGTATGTGGATATTCAGTTGTCTCAATCTATTTGTTGAAGAGACTATTCTATCTCCGATTTGAATGGTCTTGGCATCCTTGTGGAAAATCAATTAACCACAGACATATGGGTTGATTTCTGGACTTTCACTTCTATTACATTGATCTATGTCTATCCTTACATGAGTGTCATGCTATCATAATTACTGCAGCTCCGTAGATTTTGATATTGGGATCTGTGAGTCCTCCAACTTTCTCTTTTTCAAGGTTGTTTTGGCTCTTCCATATGAATTTTAGAAATAGCTTTTACATTTATACAAAAGAGGCCACTGGCATTTTGAGTGGGATTACACTGAATCTGTAGATCACTTTGGATAGTATTGCCTTTCTTAATAAAAGGAAGTCTTCCAATTCCTGAACATGGATTTTTTTCCATCTATGTAGGTCTTAATAATTTCTTCCACGGAAAGTTTGTACTTTCAGCGTACAAGTCTTACACGCCTTGGTTAAATTTACTCCTAAGTATTTTATTCTTCTGGTGCTATTGTGAATGGAGCTGATTTCTTCATTTCATTTTCACTTTGTTCAGTGTTGGTGTATAGAAATGCATATGATTTTTGTGTACTGATCTTGTATCCTGTAATTTGGCTGAATTCATGCATTAGCCCAAATAGGTTTTTCTAGGTTCATTAGGACTTTTTATACATTTTAAATTGTTACATCCTCTTGACTGATTGATCCTTTCACCGTTATGAAATTTTTAACTCTGCTAATGCTCCTTTTCTTGAAGACAACTTTGATTGTTAGTATGGTCATCTCAGATTTCTTCTGGATGATGCTGGTCTATTTTTTCCATCTTTTACTTTCTATCTATGTCCTTATATTTAAAGTGTATCTTTATAAACAGAATATAGTTGCATCACACATGTGTTATGCAACAAATCCAAGGATTTATATTCACAAGTCCTCCTTTTAACTTGGAATATTTATCCCATTTATACTTAATCTAAATATTGATATGCTGTGTTTAGATTTACCATATTGCTTTTTTTTCTGTTTCCCCCTCTTTGTTGTTAGGCCCTTTTTGGGGTGGGGTACATAATTGAGTCACTTCTAGCATTCAATTTTATCTTGCCTATTAGTATTTTGCTAGTTAACCCTTTGTATTTTTTTTTTATTGATTACTCTAGTGATTACAATTTTTACCCATACCTTACCACAGTCTAACTTGGAATATTAAGTCACTTCACATATATTGTAAGAACCTCATATAAAGTGTTTCTATTTAACCCTTTCTGTCCTTTATGCAATTTTTATATTTTACTTTTTTATATAAATTTATCCTACAATACATCAATATTATTTTGGCTTTTATTAAGTGTCTTTTGAAGAAATTAAATAAAGGGGGGAAAGCTTTTCATATTTATCTACATGGCATTTACTATATAGAGCAATTTTATTTGTTTTTAGAGCCTTTTTAAAAATCTGAGTGTCCATGTGACATCATTTTCTGTTAGTCTGAAGTAGTATTTCCTTTAGCATTTTCTTCAATGTAGATCTGATGGGAAAGAATTCTCTCAGCTTTTGCTCACTGAAAATTTTACTGAAAATTTTTTGTTTCACCTTCATCTGTGTCCAATATTTTCATTGGACACAGAATTCTAGATTGGCTGCTATTTACTTTTACACTAAAGATAACATTCAGTCATTTGTTTTCTCTCCTCTTTTGCTTCTGGTGAGAATGTGGCTGTTACTTTTATCTTTGATCTCTTGTATGCAATGTGCTGTTTTCCCTCTGGACTCCCCTGCTGCTTTTCATAATTCTTCTCTTTATTTTTGTCTGCAGATTTAGCCCAAGGTCAGCCATTCGTATCCTTAAACATATTTTGAATCTATACACTACTTGTTTCAGTGTCATGGAAATATGAATTTGCAGAATTTTTTCCCCTCCTTGTTGCTTTTGCATGGTTTACAAAAGGAGAAAGGGAAAGATACTGATGTAGGCAGCCATTTTATCATTAACTATAACTAGTTGTAGATATCTGCAAATATTACTTATAAGTTATTTTTTAGAAGATTTTATTTATTTATTTGAGAGAGAGAGAGATAACAACAGAGATAGTGAGAGAGAGAACGAGCCAGGAGGAGAGAGAGAATCAGGGTGCCCACTGAGCAGACAGCCCGATGCAGGGCTAGATCCCAGGACCCTGGGATCATGACCTGGGCCGAAGGCAGATGCATAACTGACTAGCCACCCAGGTGCTCCTGTTTATAAGTTCTTAATGTTTTGTTTTGTTTTTTTTCTTATTGCTGTTTTAAGGGCAGGGCAAGTCATTTACTTGACTTTGCCTCAATCTTTCTAATGGTATTAGAATAGTCGTCACCTAAAATAAGGCTCAGTGGTGCTAAATGTCTGTAATATTTGAAGTGATTTTGTATATGTGAATAAAAAATGTTTATAGAATTGAGAAATATTTCAGTAATTTTGGGCTTGCCTATAGGTGGAATTATTTACTCTGTATTCTGATCTAAATCAGCAAATAGTAAAACTGTGAGGCCACAAGCAGGGAGAAGTTGTATCTTTATCTAATTCCTTTTGTATACATACCTACCCTTTAAACATAATAAACAAATGTAATAGATAGTTACCATACTTAAAATTGGGCTCTTACGGAAAAGATCTCTCATGGCAACATACCTCCTGCAAAAACATAGAAATAATAAATCTTTACAATACTACGATTTGATAAAATATTTTCCACTGATTTTGTTGTCTTTTTGTTTTTGTTTCTTTTTCCATATCTGTACTTGTAGCCCACAGGGCAGAGAAAGAGTATGAGTAGCATGGAGAAATTCTGTCTCTCAACAGAAATGGTCATGAATGGGGGCATCTGGGTGGCTCAGTGGGTTAAGCCTCTGCCTTTTGCTCAGTCATGATCTCAGGGTCCTGGGATCAAGCCCTGCATCACGCCCTCTGCTCAGCAGGGAGTCTGCTTCCCCCCTGCCACCACCTGCCTCTCTGCCTACTTGTGATCTCTGTCAAATAAATAAAATCTTAAAAAAAAAAAAAAAGAAATGGCCACGAATGTATCTGTAAAGATGGAGGCTTTCAGAACTACATTACACAAGGATTTTTAATTATGAATTTCTCATGCTTTTAGTACAGTATGACTATATTCTTTGTGAGATGTTTTTATGTAATATAATTTTGGTATTCTTTCACAAGACTTTAATAAATTTATTACAGATTTTTATCAGATTTTTAAATTGTACTTACTATACATAGCGAAACATGTTTGCTATTTCTTCATTGATTGCTTATACACAATAAACATTTAACAGACTTAAAGCTAATTCTCCCAACTTACTGCCTTTTTATTTTATATGTATTTACTTTTCAGTTCTTTGACAGATCAGAGGCATCTTTATAATTCCCAACCTCATTTTAGATAGACTACAGACATACCTCAGAAATACTGTGGGCTTGATTCTACTACTGCAATAAAGTGAATTTTGCAGTGAAACAAGTCAATGAACTTTTTGGTTTCTCAGTGCATATAAAAGTTATGTTTACATTATAACAGTGTCTATTAGGTATGTAATAGCATTATGTCTTAAAAAATAATATACATACCTTAATTTAAAATACTTTTACTGTAAAAAATATACTTTATTTCTAAAAAATATTAACATATTTTCAGCAAGTCATAATCACTGATCATAGATCACTGTAACAAATATAATAAAATAATGAAAAAGTTTGAAATATTACAAGAATTACTAGTAATGACACAGAGACACAAAGTGAGCAAATGCTGTTGGAAAAATGGTACCAAGTAGACTTGCTCATCACAGCATTGCTACAAGCCTTCACTTTGTAAAAGACAGTATCTCTGAAGCACAGTAAAGTGAACCTCAATAAAATGAGGTATGACTGTATCAATATTTTAAACATTTATAAAAGATTCTTATGTTGAAGTGTTTTACATGCTTTTTCTAGAAATTCAGAGTACAGACAAGTATAAGGAATAAAATTAAAATAATATAATCTAAGTCTCATTTCCTGTCCTATCTGAAAGAGCTAATATTTTAATTGCACATATGCCCCTTGAACAAAGTTTCAATTTATACATTATTTATGTGTGGTTTTATATAGCAATTTCTAATTATATTAATTTCCATTTCCACTGAGAGTCCCTAGGAACCTAATTATAATGGCTGTACCATATTACATTTTTGCATGTATCCCAATTTATCATATAATTTCTCCTTTGTTGGTACATCCAGGAAGTTCCAGTTTCCCTTATCATAAATATTACAATTAAAACTTTGTACATAACTCTTTGGATGAAAGAGGATATTTTGCTAGAAGTAGTTATTCGTTAGGATAGATTGCTAGAAGTGGTTATAACTGATCAAAGGTTAGGAAATTTTCAAGGTTCTTAAGTTGCATTGACAAATTCCTTCCTGAGAAGTAGTCCCAACTTATAATTCCACTGGCAGTATAACAGAATGCTCTGCTTGCTTTATCTTCACAAATATCAAGTATTATGGTTTCAATTATCTAAATTTATAGTAATTTGACAGGCATCTTGTTTTCATTTTAATTTTTTTCTAACAGGGTGAACATTTTTATCACATTTGTTAAATATTCATGTTTCTTTGGTGAAATTTTTTATAGTTTTTCCCAGTTTTTCTACTGAAATATGATTTTTTAAATTTATTTACATAACTTTTTATATGTAAAGGGAGGTAATTACTCAAAATGTCTATTAAAGTTTTCAGGAATTTTTCTAAATTGATATATAATATTATATTAGCTTCATGTGTATGACATGATTCACTATTTGTATACATTGTGCCATGATCACCACAGTAGGTCTAGTAGATGGCACTCACTGTACAGAGTTATAATTTTTTTTTCTCGTGATGAGCACTTTTAAAGTCTACTCTCTGGTCAGCTTCCAAATATACAATCCAGTGTTATTAACTATGGTTACCATATTGTACAGTATGTCACCAGGACTTACTTATTTTATACCTGGAAGTTTGTATCTTCAATTTCCCCCCACCCTGTGAGCTTATTTCACCCACTCCCCCACCCCCTTCCTCTAGCAACCCCCACTCTGTTCTAGATGTTTTTTTCTTCAAGATTCTACCGATAAGTGAGATAGACTTTTTTTCTTAAAAACTATTCTTTTGCAGAACATTTTTAGACATATGATGAATTTTTTCATTGTTGTTTCAATTAAAGAAATAGATTTCCATTATGCCATCTAATAATTTATTATTAATATAAAGAAAAACTATCGATATTTGTATATTTTTCTAGTGTCTTGCCCATTCAGCTAACTCACTGAATTCTTATAAGCAATTGTCAATGGACTTTCTGTTTTTCAGATATATTATCAAATAAACTGTAAGAAAATTAATTTTTTTCTTTCTTTTCAGAGGACTCATTTCTTTTTTTTTTTTTTTAAGGATACTCTTTTTTTAAAGATTTTATTTATTTGAGAGACAGAGAGAGAGAGTGCAAGCACAAGTGGGGGAAGAACAGAGGGAAAGGGACAAGCAGACTCCCCACTAAGTACAGAGCCTGATGTGGGGCTCGATCTCGTGACCCTGAGATTGTGACCTAAGCTGAAATTAAGAGTCGGATCCTTAACCAGTGGGGACACTCAGGTGCACCCAAAGTTACTCATTTCTATTTCATACACAATTTCATTGGCGAGAACCTCTCAAACAGTATTAAATAATGAGGTCCTAGAAAGTATTCTTGACTTACTTCTGATCTTAATGGAAATGACTCCAATATTTCATTAAGTCTCATGTGGATTATTGGGTCAAGGTAAAGCTCTTTATCACAGGAGGAATATGTTATTATATTCCTAATTTTCTAAAGACTTTAAAAAAAAAGACTTTTAAACTTTACTCACCTTTAGACAATATGAGATTATCACATGATTTTTTTGTTGGACCCATTGAAGTGATGACTTCATAGATTGCCTAAGATTAAACCACCCCTGAATTACTTTATAATATACCAATGAATTTAATTTTCTAGCATTTATTTATGATTGCCCTATCTATATTCATAGTAAAATTTTATCTACAGCAAAATTTTCCAAATTGTTTCATGAACACAGCTTTTTGAAACCAAATTAGACTTGTGAATTCCATGTGCTGAACCAACCATGGTAATTAAATAATATATGTAAAATATTAAAATATTAAGTTCAATACTAAAAAGACCAGAAGAGAAACAAAAATTTGTTGAGCTTTTCCTCATCTTTCAAAGGTTTTCTCTGTGTAGAGCTCCAGCTTTATTTTGAGTCAATTTTGCTAATCCACACTTTTTAAGAATACATTCATTTCTGCATCAAACATAGTGGCAACAGCTTAAGTATAGGTGTTAAACTTCATGATTACTAAAAAAAGTTTCTTTTTCTATTTTTATAAGCACTCTAGTGTGCTTGAGAGAGGTTGCAAAGGGCTCAGAAGTTACATGCCATTTTTAAAGTGAAAGTTCTCTACATTCACAGTTGATACTATTTGAATGATTTTCAAAATGGCGAGGACAATACTGTTAATTATCATCAGTCAGAGTTCTGTGCTCCCTAAGTGCATGCGGCATGATGGAAGACGTCAACAGAAATGTAGTCACACTATGTATTTCATACATCTACAATACTGAATAGAAATGAACAATATACTACCCAAAATTTCCAGTTAAATTTCTCAAAATGTGTTTCTCAAACAGCATGTTTTATTTTTTTACATAAAATGAAACTGACATACTATAATGGTTCTTAAACACATAGGTAATTATAATAGTTGATTTTATATGTCACTTTAGCTAGGCCACGGTGCCCAGATGTTTGGTCAAACATTATTCTAAATGTTTTGGGGAGGGTATTTTGGGATAACATTTAGATGGGTAGGCTGAGTTAAGTAGACTGCCCTCCATAATGTGTGTGGGCCTCACCCAATCAGTTGAAGGTTTAAATAGAAGAAAAGACCGATATCCCTGAGGAAGGAATTCTGCCACCTGGCAGTTCTGGACTTGAGCTGCAGGATCATCTCTCTTATTTTTATTATTTTTTCTTTCTTGCTTGCTGTTTTTTGGTCTCCAGCCTGCTGGACCACACTGCAGATTTTGGACATGTTAGCTTTCATAATCCCATGAGCCAATTTTTTAAAATAAATCTCCTTATCTCTCTCTCTCTCTCTCTTGCTCTCTCTACCTATCTCTGTCTCTGTATCTTTATATATCTCTTCTATTGGTTCTGGAGGACCCTAATACAGTAATGAACTGTTAATGTCTTACACGTACAGAATTTTAGAGCTGAAAGAAACCTGAGAGATCATGTAGGTCCATAAATAATCATCAAACAATACTGAAATAAGGCAAACATCAGTGCTTGATGCTCTGCTAAGCCCTGTAGAAATGAAGTCACACATAGCCAGCTCAGGCTGCCATGTGACTTAAGATTAATGCAGGCAGCACTAGGTACATAAACACCACCAGGAAAACATAAAAGAACCACAATACTGTTAACACAAGTCAAATTTCATCACTTTCCATTTTAAACATACTTAAGTAGTATCCATTTGTTTACACAAAATACTAAATTCCTTAACATGAAGTTCAAGGCACTAAGAAAATGTAACCACATGTAACCTACATAGTAGGGGCAGTGGTGGCTATTGTTATTTCTCATGTACCAAATTTGCTCAAAACACCTCATTCTCTAATTGGAGGATAAACCTGGAGATCAATGGAGGTTACATTCCTGGCAGTCACTGAAGGCTAGAGTATACTACTTCTTGTAAGAATGTCTCCGTTTATTCTGAGCAAGCCCAAAACAAAGACACTGAGGGAAAATCTATAGTAGGTCAAAACCTATAGTGGGTCTGGTCAGTCTGGTCAGTAGCTAACAGGAGGGGTAGTATGGAAGAGAGCTGGATTATGTCTTCTGGTGATAACAGTGATTTTCTCTGCTTATGGGCTTAGTGGACTGAATGAGGTAAAAAGTGTGATAATTATGAATTTTAATTCAAGCAACAATCCATGGGAAGTAAGCTCTACAGAGAGTCCTTACAATAAAAAGAGAAGTCTGGCCACGGGACAAGACTTGCCTTGACAAGACTTGAATGGTTTCCTGGGCCACTGAGGACCACACAATAACAGATGTCAGCAGGGTGATTCCAGATGGAAGCCAGCAGAGCAGCTTGTGAGGCCACAGGGATACCGAGCATCTTTGAGAAAGGATTCAAGGTGAAGTGACAAGGATTTTGGATTAGCAAATGATAGCTAAGGATGGAATTCTTTTGATGCATTCACAGTTCATTTGGGGTGCCACACACAAGACAAGTAGCAGACTATTGTGTACATGGAAGGGAAATCATGGCAGTTAGTGATGGCCCGCACAGATGGAAGACACAAGTGGTGTATTGTTTGGGGGTACAGATTATCTGTGCAATCATTGAGATTATAATCTCTTGGGAGGTCTTACAAGAGGAGAGGCCCCAGGCTGTGTAGCATGATGGACTGCCCATGTGTTTGGGCAGGTGCTCAAAATAAGAAAAGCATCATGAACCATCGGAAGGAAGCCACAGATGCCTTGGCAGAAGAGCTATTCTTCTATGGAAGCACAGGTGACAATTATTTACAAATAAAAGGGGGGAGATAAAATTCAGATATTTCAGATAAAAGGAAGTAGAATAGTTTTGTTTTAAAAAGGAACATGTAAAGGGGTGCCACTCCAAACTAACTACCTGTATTATATTCCCTAGTCAACTTTCTCTTCTGTTCTCCTACCAGATATTCTTTTCAGGCATTCCTCCCCATTCTCAATCTCGGCAAATTACCTCCCCATTTACTTCAGAGAAAACAGAAGCTCTCTGGAAAAGAATCTCTGAACTTCTTATTATGACCCTACAATCTTAGCTGCACCCTCCTCCATACTTTCCTCTTTGCCTCCTGACACGGAAGAAGACTTCTGTCTCCACCAGGATGTCTGCCACCTTGCTCCTAGATGGCTAGCTCATCATGGAACAGGAAACATCAGTCTACAGGCTTTATTCTAGATGAGGCTTTTTTCCATGCAAGTATCATTTAGTCTCTGAACTGAACGGAGGAAACACAATTTTGATAGCCACTGTGGGTGTCATGAGCCATTGGGATCTTATGAAATATCTGGACTAATCATGTTTACAGAAGCGGTGTCAGTTACTTCACACTATGGTGTCTGGGTTAAAAAGAAAGAGTATCTTATTTCACTGATAGGTTACTTTGGATGTACAAGGTGATTGTTACTATTATATTACTTATTAATATTTTGCAAGCAAAGAAAACTTGTATATATATATCTCTTCTTAAAACTATTGTCTCTGTTGTTCAGTCATCTGGGCTTTCAGAAAAGTCCTCTGGCTTTCCCACAGAAAACAACTATCAGTATAAGTAACTCTTCATAAGGGTCAAGATTAACCTCCGACATTTTTAGAATCCTGATTCCAAGTCTTTTCCCTTCACTATCTCTACACATTCTGTGTCCTGGTTTCTACTCTTATCTCCTCTCACTTTTCTAGATACTTCCCTGTATTCATGGCAGTTTGCTTTCCTTGTCCATTATATGTATGCTTCCCAGAGCATGGTCCTAGTCTTTCTACTACTATCCACTGCATCTGAACAGAAGGATTCACTCCGAGATTTCGATTACATTTCTGTGCTACTGACTCCTTCCAAATCAGTATCTTCAGTATGAACCTTGCTCCTGAGCCCCACTTAGATGTCTGATAGGTGCTTCTAGTTCACCATGTCCAAAGCTGTCTTTATCCTCCAACCCCATAACATAACCTTTGTTTGCTATTGCCTCAGATGCCACCATGACAGCTCTGCTAGAAACTCTCCCTGTCACCCACACCGTCCCAACACCTCACTACTTGACAACCACATTTTTTTAAGGTTTTATTTATTTATTTGACAGACAGAGATCACAAGTAGGCAGAGAGGTAGGCAGAGAGAGAGGAGGAAGCAGGCTCCCTGCTGAGCAGAGAGCCCGATGTGGGGCTCGATCCCAGGACCCTGAGATCATGATCTGAGCTGAAGGCAGAGGCTTCAACCCACTGAGCCACCCAAGTGCCCCCGACAACCACATCTTGATGTGGGAACTTTACTGGCACAAATTCTGTTCACCTGAATCTACCAACATAGGCTGACCCTGTGCTCAGACCCAAATGCCTCACAGGGATGAAATGATATCATATCATTTGATAACATTTTATGAATGGTTCATGCGTGCCAGACTAAAAATTTTTTAAAAACATTTAGCTGATCATTACAGGAAAAAAGTACAGGAATGATGATACCTGGAACAGTCCCTCCAATGTTCCCAAACGGCGAGCCTCCCCTTGTGGCATACTCATATTCACACTGTATTTCTTCAGTGAACATGACGCAAGTCCTCGCTCAGTGACAGGTGCTGGGGGAGCAGAGATACAAGGCAGTCCTTGTATCCCAGGCTGCTTACAGAGTGTAAGGGAGGAGAGTGATAGGGATATCATCACCATTAGCTGGGCAAGTTCTTTCACACGGGGTACAGGACCCAGGGGCTGAGGGGGACCACGGAGCACCACTCAGACCAGTGGTGTGTGGCAAACTTCCCAAAGGCAGTGACATTCAAGATGGGTTTGAACTTGAGCATTTCCTCACTCCATTCTCCATTCAGTCATTTACTGAATGAGTCTCTCATCAGCTGCATCACAACTGCTCCTTACAGAGACGTCTCATCAGATCCTCAATCTCCATCACCAAGATGACCTTTGTTTTCACTATTCAAAACCTTGGACTCCCAGAGTTTGACATGGAAGGAAGAAGATGTAGGCCAGATCAATGAAGAAAAGAAGAAAAATAAAGAGCTTTCCAGCTCCCTGTCTCATTTTCAGGGAGCTGGACTGTCAGGCCGACCTCATGCAGACGGATGGGACGGTTGGGAGCCACCGTGAACACGCCCACCGTCTGCACAGATTTTTCAGATGCTTCTGTCTGGCGTTGTGAGTACACAGTGCCCTCTTCCTGAATAAGTTATAGAACAATGACAGCCCAAGAGAGGGGAGTGTTCCCTCTCTGCTGCTGCCACAGTGACTCAGAAGGGACCCAGGCCACAGCATGGCAGTGAGGCTCAGAGACAACAGCCCCCACCCAACATCCCCAGCGACTGGGTTGGGAGAGTCAGCAGGAAGGCTGGATCCCAATACTCAAGCCTCGTTGGTGCTTCAGTTGCTGACACGGGAGGCGATGTCAACTGGCAAATAATCCAGACTGAATTGCTGTGCTTTCAGAATTTTTAGCTCTCCCTGCTGTTGGCTTTAGAGCCAACCTCCACCTTCAGCTCCTTGCAACACGGCTGAGAGACTACATGTATGTGTGGGCAATGGCTAGACTGTGCATAAAAAAGAAAACTCTGACCTATGACCTGCAGTGACGTGTTCCAGAAACTGACTGCCGTATACAACAGAACAGCCCAGGAGGCCAGACTACTCTAAGTCAGACTCATAGGAAGTCAGGCTGCCATCTCTAGTAACAATCCAGGCAGACACATAGCAACCCCTGTAACAATCAGCCCCATATGGCCAGGATTTGATTAATAACTGGCAGCTTCCTTCACTTTTGCTCCTGCTTCTGACTTAGGACCAATATGCTCCCCTCACCAGTCACATAGGATGTCCTGCCTTCACTTGGCCCGCCTCCAGTTCACCCCAGGACAACAGCATCTACTCTAAGCATACGTGGAAATTTCCATTTTGTTCACTACAAAGCCTTCCCACTCCACCGCCGGACCGTAAGCATCTACCAACACACGGTGCTGGCGGCTGCCTGCCATGTGTAGCAAGCTCTCCAGCACAGCGTCCGCCTCCTATTTGGTGGGTATTCACTTACCACCATGCCGCTCAGACTCAGGGGCTCTCATCTGCAGCCTCAAACTCTTGGCCCCAGATTTTGCCTTCTTAGTTCTTTTCTGGGCATGTGCTCAAGAATGAACCACAAAAGCTAAGGTTGTTTGGAAGGAGGGAGGCGGTGCAAGATTATTTGGGGTAATAGTGCAGAAATGTGAGAAGATAAAAGTAGCATTCTCATCTCTGAGAACACAGTTCTCACTGTGAGCCACAGCAGCAGGGCCAGGCGCAGACATGGATGCCGGGTGTGGGTGTGCGGCAGGTAGTTTTCCCTCTAGTGGTGTAAGGATGAGGGAAGGAGGGGATATCACATGGAAGGGGAAGTGTTTTATTCTCTCACAGACCCACAATAAGAAAGAAAGAAAAGGAGAATGAGTAATTGACAACTTCATAACCACAGCAATAAAATTTCTCCTTGAAAATTTGCCACGTTGGCTGACTTGTGTGTGCATTTCCAAACTATGCCCACTCACACGTATGCATACACACACACACACACACACACACACACACACACCCTATGCAATATCCAGCAATACATTCTTTTCCTTCTTCCTTACCTATAGACAATGCCATGATTCTTTATTAAATTTTATTTTATTTTTAGAGAAAGAGTGCAAACTGGGGTAGGGGGGAGAGGCAGAGGGAGATGGAGAAACTCAAGCAGATTCCCCACTGAGCACAGAGCCTCATGCATGGGGCTTGATCTCATGACCCCAAGAGATCATGACCTGAGCCAAAATCAAGAATGGGATTTTTTTTGTTTGTTTTTTTTTTGTTTTGTTTTGTTTTGTTTAAAGATTTTATTTATTTGACAGAGAGAGAAAGATCACAAGTAGGCAGAGAGGCAGGCAGAGAGAGAGAGAGAGGGAAGCAGGCTCCCTGCTGAGCAGAGAGCCCGATGCAAGGCTCGATCCCAGGACCCTAGGATCATGACCTGAGCCGAAGGCAGAGGCTTTAACCCACTGAGCCACCCAGGTGCCCCAAGAGCGGGATGTTTAACCAACTGAGCCATCCAGGAGCCCCCACTCTATAATTGCAACTATATTACATGCAGTGAAATGTTAATATCATCAGTCACCTTATCAATGCTGGAAATACTCTAGATAAATTAGAATATTGCATAGAAAGTAAAGCCCGCAACATTGATCTACACCAGCACTCTATTCTTACTCTATAAAGCAGCAGTTATACCTGTGTGATGCTAGCACTGACACTGAGCCACAAGGAAATCATAAGCAGCCTGCAGTACTGAATTTCTAGATGGGCCATATGGTCTTTCTTATCTAACTCCCTCCACTCCCTCCTCCCCACCGGACCCAACCCCATCTCCCTCCACAAGGTTTTGCTCATCTCCATCTCTGGTATTTATCTCTTAAACATTATTCCTTTTTAAAATTCTTGTCTTGAAATCCAGAAAATTAAGAATTTGGCGGTTACATACGAGGACCAGGAAGTGTGTGTATCTCTGAGGTGAGATAAGCAGGCAACATGTTTGATTTAGACGCTTCCTTGGCATTGGCACAGTTATCCAAAGTCCCTCCTGAAACGTCTCTTCCTTTATCTCTGTACCTGGTGGCTCCTGCTCCCTCCCAGGATGCTGTCAACTCCAGGAACAGGTGTGAACCTTAAGCACACCACGTGGAATCCCAGGGACTAATCACTTACCTTGAGCACCTACTGTATGTCAGTCACTCTGTGAGGTGTGGGTATTTTACATAAAGCATTCAGGTGGGATGGACGCAGCTACCCCAAAACCCAATTTCTACCTCTTTCTCCAAAACACAATGTTGTTGCCTTGAAAGACTGATCAAAACACACCTCCACAAAGATGTCCCCACGGAGTCCCAGCGGGCCCTTATTAACAAGTCCCCCAGCATCCCAGCTGCATTCAAACTGACATACGATATTCCACTTTCGCACGATTTCTTCCCCGGGCTCTGGCCTCATGACAGTAAACACTGCTGTCTACTCACACTAATATTTTCAGTTCCACTTCTTGAGAAACCTGGTTTCTGATATCTCCATCCCTGTGCACATCTCTCTGGAAGGTAGAAAGGCAGGAGTTTTCAGAGTGCATCTCCCAATCAAATCACACACTCACATCTTTTGTACGAAATGCATGAGACAGAAAACAAGCTGGGGGCCGCTAAGCACACCAGAGCTTGGACAGGTTTCTGTTGCCCGTTTGGGGGGAAAATGTTATTTCTTCTCAGCTACACAGAGCAAGAGAGCCTGAGCAGCTCACGGAACAGAGAAGCTCTTGGGCATTTTTACAAGCCCTCAGCTAGGCCCTTGAAGCGTAATCCAACTGTGTGACAGGGACAGAAGTGCTGATTGCTGGGGGCCTCACCCTCACTCCCACAGTCTCCCCACTCATGCATGAGGTCTTTTTTTCTCCGATCATGTTAGAGGTGGAGAAAATGGGGAAGGCTGAGCTGGCAGAAGGTCATCAAGACAGACTGCTGGAGCAAGTATCACCAACAACACGTTGAAAGATGTGGAGGGACCGACGGAAGCTTAGTTAAAGTAAGAGAACGGTGAGCAAATGGTGAAGTGACATGGAAATGTCTGGGAGCAGAGGGATTGGGGACAGTCCTCACGATAAGTGCTTCTTTGTGGAAAGAGACAGGCAGGCTTTCCGTGAGTCGCTCATGTGTCTTACAATGGAAAGCCCCCATCTCACCGTCATGCTCTCTACACATCCCTGAGAAACTTTCCAAAAAGACCAACAGTGTTTGGCCATGCTTGTCTGGTGCTGGATGCGTGTCTTCTGGGTGCTGGTCCAGGCGGAGTCTGCCTTCAAGGCAGGAGCAAAGGGGCCTGTTGTTGGGTGGACCACCAGCCAGGAACTGGGGCCTCAGTACCTAACCCTACCTCAGCTTGAACCCCAACCTAGACCTGGATCAAGAAGGTGAGTTCACAACTGCCACGGTTCTGGCCTGGTGCCTGGAGGGGCTTGAGGGTGTCATAAGCATAATCTGTGATGACTCAAAGTAGAAGAGAAGCAGAGGACCCCACTCCTGAGTTCAGAGTTACAGTTTTGGGGGGGAAGCACTGAGCCTCTGCATATACCACACGGAAACCAAACCTTTGCATCAATTTGTCCCTCTCTGACACTAGTTCATAGGTCTGCCCCAAATTCTAGGAGGCACAATTCTACAGGATATGGCTACTTTGTAAGAAGGGGAGAGGTGTCTGACCCTCTTTGGGGCCACTGCCCTCTGCCCTGGCTGAGACCACCACTGCACTACCCAGGCAATGATGCAGATTCAGAACCTGTGTGGAACATGAGGCATGTCTGCATCATGTCACTGCAGGAGCAATTAATATCTGGGAGGGTTTGTTTTTGTTTTTATTTTAGAGGGGGAGGAAGGCGGGGAGGGCAGAGAGAGGGAGACAGAGAATCCTAGGCAGGCTCCACGCCCAGCATATACCCCAAAGCAGGGCTCAATCTCACAACCCTGAGATCATGACTTGAGTCTAAATCAAGAGTCAGATGCTCAACCAGCTGAGCCATCCAGCACCCCTGGGAGTTACTTTAAAAATGAAAGTTTCTCCAAGAGCCATGTGAATTCTAGACAGTGGCAAAACTGACTTAGATAGAGATGGCAATCCCTATATTCAGACAATAAGATCAAATAACACCGGGACCAAAACTAGTGGTGTAGACTTGAAGGGGAAGTACCATACATATGACTCAGCCTGCTAAAGGCAGATTTCTGATAAATGAAGACCTATTAAGTGGTAATATGAATATTTTCCAGGGATGCCTGGGTGGCTCAGTGGGTTAAGCCTCTGCTTTCAGCTCAGGTCATAATCTCAAGGTCCTGGGATCGAGCCCTGCGTTGGGCTCTCTGCTCAGTGGGAAGCCTGCTTCCCCCTCTCTATCTGCCTGCCTCTCTGCCTACTTGTGATCTCTTTCTCTCTGTCAAATAAATAAATAAAATCTTTAAGAAAAAAAGGATATTTCCCAGGATATTTCCATAAAGATGCCACTACTGATCTGTCCTTAGGAGAACATTCACTCAACATTTTTGTCGTTCCTGTCTTTTGTCATTTCTGGGTTTTGTGGTTATTGCTGCTGTTTTTGTTTTGTTTTGTTTTGTTTTGTTTTGTTTTGTTTTGTTTTTTGGCAGTGTTGACAGATTCTCAGTGAAAAATGCACAATCTCTTATGAATGCACATTGGCTACCTGGCTGCGATTAGGAACGTGAGTAGGGCTGGAGGCGTAGTCTGTAACTGAGGATTAGAGAAGACACACTCGGTCATATGAGGATGAAATCTGTTTCTTAAACCCTAATAATAATTAGTACTATTTTATTCATTCATTTAAGACTTTCAATGTGGTTCTGCTCACGCCAAGCCAGGACTACTATAAGGGCCATAAAAATGAATGACTTGCCTTTGAGGGGAGCACACTTGAACCACATAATTTCTTTATTTTATTTTATTTTTATTTTATTTATTTGAGAGAGAGAATGCCTGCACGTGGAGCAAGTTGGGGGGGGGGCTGGAGAGGAGGGACAAGCAGACTCCACACTGAGCACAGCGCTGGACGCAGGGCTCAATCTCAGGACCCTGAGACCATGACCTGAGCCGAAACCAAGAGTCAGATGCTTCACTGAGCCACCCAGGGACCCCGAGCACAAATAATTCCAATGCAATACTAAAAGTGCTGGAACAGAGTTACATGTGAAATTGAAATGTCAAGCAAATTCTTTACCTAGAGATGTGAGAAGTTTCAAAGAGAAGATGACAGCTGAAATGCATTTTGAAGGGTTGGTGGGAGACTTCCTTGGGGATAAAAAACACAAAAAGAGAGGAACACCTTTTGTTACCTATCAGCTGTCTCAATGCTCCAGCTTCCCAGCTGTGTTCTCCCCTTTGATGTAGATGCTCCAGACCTGGCTTTACTGAATAGATGGCGGGGCCTTGGTGGCTCAGTCCATTAAGCATCTGCTTTCAGCTCAGGTCATGATCCCAGGGTCGTGGAATCAAGCCCCACCTTAGGCTCCTTACTTAGTGGGGGGCCTGCTTCTCCCTCTCCCTCAACCAGCCACTCCCCCTGCTTGTGCTCTCTCTGTCAAATAAAAAAAAAAATCTTAAAAAAAAAAAAAGATAACGGAATAGATGGTATTAAGTCAATCCAGAGTTTGTGTACATGAGCTCTGCCGAGGGCTTCAGGGGATGCACTAGTAGTGCAGACAAGTTTCTCTCTCAAGAACTGTATGGATCACGTCTTTTGGGTAGAGAACCACTAAGAATGAAATAGTGCATGGTCATAAGTCCCCAGATCAGATGAAACAGAAATAAGGGCAGTAGAATCTTGGAGAAAGAACCCTATGAGCTGCACTCTACAGTTACATTTATTTGCTTCTTTGTAAACATTTCACTTTTTCCCTTGTGTTTTCTCTGTTACCCACTGCCCTTTAGTTGCAATATTTTGAAGAGCAAGATTTTTCTTGATATTTCTATTTGTACTAACGGGAAAACAGTATAATTGTTGCATACAATGTTGCGCACTGACTTCTTGCTTCACCAATTTAGATACCATTTCCTCCAATTTACATCTCAATCTACGGTGGTGGTGAAAGGGAAGATTCTCAATCTATTATCTCCAGCTCTATGGGAAGGGAGGCAAGGGTAAAGACAACAACTAAAAACAAAACCAAACGAAAACACAAAAACAGAGTCTCATCTCTTGAAAGATACTTTATAAAAAGAATCTCAGTGCTTTATCAGGTGTGCAATCTCATCATTTCTAGTCAGGAATGGTCTTGAATTAAGGATCTTCCATAGGCAGAGGAGAGAAGAAAGTTAGGTATTCATTTATCAATAAGGGTTAAAAATAGATACAGACTCATAAAAAGATCACATCAGCTTTTAAACAATAAGGCAGAAACTACCTTTTTTAAATGTTTACCAATATATTAGAGGATATGAGAAAGGACACAGATGAATAGCCAGTAAAGAGATACATACGGGGAGGTTTGGGAGGGTCCTGAGTACAGAAGCTTCCGTACCCATGGAGTTGGGACACGTTGCCCTCTGGGTGTGGATACATTTGCCAGCCTGGAAGCTTCTCGAACCCTGTACATTTGGGATTTTATGGAGGCTTCCTCATGAAGGCATGAACAATTATGAACTCAATTTCCAGTATTAACTCCATATCTCCATGAAGAAATGAATCCTTTTCTTGGGGAATGGACTCAAACAGGATTGTCTATTGGCACACTTTCATCAGACTCCCTGCTATGGGGACTTACAATCATGCTTACGTCCCCACAGCAAGAAGAATGGTAACATTCACATTCCTCACCTTAGTTAGAAGACCAGAAAGTACAGAAACATCATCCTACAAACGAAATGCCTTCCCTGGACCTCGGAAGGACACTTTGCAGTGATTACAAGAAAACATGTATGATGACAGGTACATGGTGGTTACTTCTTGCCTAACAGAGCACAAACAATTATTTGTGCTACTTACTCTATTCCTTCTATTGCAAATGCCGATAGAATCAGTAGAAATGGCAGCAGCAACGTGATTTCAGTGAGGAGGATTTTGCCTATTTGTGCAGAAGAGATTAAAGGTATATATAATTAAGCATCAAAGGACTGCATGAAAGGTATAACCATATATATCAAGACCTGGTACCAATCTCTCTTCTTTTTATAGAGTTTATCTCTTTGAGAAATTTTAGATTTCCAGAGTAACTCGGTGGAAAGTATGGAAAGCTCCCATGTGCCACCTCTGCCCCCTTCAATCTCTCCTATTATTACCATCTTCAATTGGTGCGATGTATTTGTTATAAATGATGAACCAATATGATATATTATTTTTTTAAATAGTTATTTATTTGAGAGAGAGCACAGGAGAAAGAGCAGAGGGAGAAGATTCTCAAGCAGATTCCCTGTTGAGCACCCCGATGTGCGGCTCGATCCCACAACCCTGAGATCATAACCTGAGCCAAAACCAGGAGTCACTTAACCAACTGTGCCACCCAGGCACCCTAATACATTCTTCTTAATTAAAGTCCCTAGTTGGGGTGTCTGGGTGGCTCAGTGGGTTAAGCATCTGCCTTCGGCTCAGGTCACGATCCCAGGGTCCTGGGATCAAGCCCCGCATCGGGCTCTCTGCTCAGCGGGGACCGTGTTTCCCCTCCTTCTCTCTCTGCCTGCCTCTCTGCCTACTTGTGATCTCTGTCAAATAAATAAATAAAGTCTTAAAAAAATAAAGTCCATAGTTTATATTAGGGTTAACCCTAGATGTCCCATATTCTACCAGTCTGGATAAACGTACAGTAACATATGTTCACCATCACAATATTATACAGAATAGTTTCACTGCCTCAAAATCCTCTTCACCAATCTATCCCTTCCTCCCTTCCCACTCAGGTGCACCGGCAACCACTGATCTTTTCACTGTCTGCCTCACTGCGACCGCCCAGCACACAGCCTTTTCAGATTGGCTTCTTTCACTTCGTAATACGCATTTAAGGATCCTCTATGTCTTTTCACGGCTTGATAGATCATTTCTTTTCAGTGCTGAACCAATATTCCATGTCTGAAGCACAGTTTATTTATCCATTCACCTACCAAAGGACACCTTCATTGCTTCTAAGTTTTGACAATTATGACCATAGCTGCTATAAACATTTGTGTGTATATTTTTGTGTGCACCTAAGTTTTCAACTCCCTTGAGTAAACAGGAACACAACTGCTGGATTGTATGTTAAGAGTATCTTTAGTTTTGTAAGAAATTGCCAAACAGTCTTCTTTTTTTTTTTTTTTAAAGATTTTATTTATTTATTTGTCAGAGAGAGAGAGAGAGAGAGGGAGAGAGAGTGAGCACAGGCAGACAGAATGGCAGGCAGAGGCAGAGGGAGAAGCAGGCTCCCTGACGAGCAAGGAGCCCGATGTGGGACTCGATCCCAGGACGCTGGGATCATGACCTGAGCCGAAGGCAGCTGCTTAACCAACTGAGCCACCTAGGCGTCCCGCCAAACAGTCTTCTAATGCAAAGTATTTGAACAGACTTTCAAGAAGATTTAATTTCAATGACAGTCCAACTTATCCATGATTTCTTGTATGGATTATGCTTATGTTATCATACTGAAAAAGTCATCACCAAACCTCAAGTTACTGAGGTTTTCTCCTATGTTATCTTCTATGAGTTACATGGGTTTGCACTTTACATTTAAGTCTATGATCCACTTTGAATTAATTTGGGGGAAGGTGTAAGGTCGGGATCTAGATTTAGCTTTTTGCATATGGATGTCTAGTTATTCTAGAATCATTTGTTGAAAAGACTATCCTTTCTCCTTTGCAGTTCCTGTGTTCTTCTGTCAAAGATCAGTGGGTTATATTTGTGTGGTTCTATTTCTGGGCTTGCTATTTTGTTCAACTGATCCATCTGTCTATTCTTTCACCAATACATACTATCTTAATCACCACGGCTTTGTAGTAAGCTTTGAAATCTGGTAATGTCAGTCCTCCAACTTTGCTCATCAATTTCAATATTGTATAGGTTACTCTGGATCTTTGGCTTTCCATATAAACTTCAGAATGAATTCGATGGGGTTCCAGTTCAAGATGGCAACACAGGAAAATCCTGAATTCATCTTCTTCTCCCATTGACATGCTGAGTCTACAGCTCTACACACAGAAAAATTTCCTCTTCAAAACCTAAAGGCTGGCTGAGAGATGGCTAAATTACTGGGCAAGTGAGAAGAAAGCCACACTGAAGTAGGTAGAAGAGACTGGGACGCAATCTCACCATAAACCCCACTTCTCACATGGTGACCCACAACTAGGAGAAAACTCAAAACCCAGAACTTCTCCCTGAGGAGTGAAGGGTTTGAACCCCACACTGGCACATCAACTTTTAGGACCTGCGTGTAAGAGATGAGCCCCCCTAAAACATCTAACGTTGAAAACAAGTATGGCTCATATCCTAAGTCCCACAGAACTTTAGCCATCTGGGAGAAGGCTCTTAAAGGTCCTTCATGCTTGGACTCACCCACTCCAAGGTCAAGCTGAAACAGATGGTGCCCAAAGTTAAAGTGAGGGAAGCTCATTCGCTTATATTAAAAATTGTCCAGAGGGGCAGGCATCTAACTGCACACCCATCTCTGCTGGAACACTCCCAGGAGGAAGACGGAGGGCACTGTCCTGGCGCTCTCCAAGTGTCATGCTCCAGGGCACCAGTAGTTCTGGGAAGGAAGTTTTCACACACAGCCTATGGCCAGATCTTTGTGGCTGCTACCCAGGGAACAGCTCTTGACTGCCTGACTCTGAAGTTCAGGGGGTCTTTGCATTCCTTGTCCCATGTAACCATAACTGGTGTCACTCAGAAAGGAGCTCATACCCTTGCCTGGTGTCCTGATTTCTGCAGCTGCTGCCAGGGGACAACTCTAGATTGCCTGACTCTGGTGGCCAGTGGGGCTTATGTCCATGGCAGGCTACCTCCCCAACAGCACTTCCCAGACAGCAAACTGAAGCAAAGCTCCCAGGTCATTCTGTAAAGGAGGCCGCTTTGCTTATCTTAAATTTTGGCCTGAGGGACAGGCTTCAGATTTGGCACACACCTCGTGGACAGGGGTGCTGCTCTCAAGGAACACACGCTGTGGCGCCATCTTGGCACTCTTCCTCCATCTTGCTCCAGCTCATCTCCCAGGAAAGAGCTTGTATCCATGTGGAGACCCAAGTGTAACTGCTGCCCAGGGATAAAACCAGATTGCTTGGCCAGTGGGGATTATACTTGCATACTTCTAAAAGTTGCTGTGTGAGGGTGTGGCTTCCAATCAGTCTGAATCTAGCTCCAGAGACCTTCCCCTTAGAGACACTGATAGGTCTTGGCACATCCTCAGCTACTGGGTGCTATTAAAAATATAAAATGCTTGGATAAGCACAAAGGTTTGAGAGGTAACAAAGAGCTGGACAGGGTTGAATGACAAGGTTTATCTCCCATACAAAGCTATTTCTTTAAGACTGGGAGAGGTAGCTGTTTCATTTACTGTATATAAACCAAAACAGAGAGTCAAGCAAAATAAAACAGAGGAATATGTGCCAAATGAAAGAGCAAGATAAAGTCCCCAGAAAAAAACTTTAATGAAACAGAGGTAAATAACTTATCTGATAAGGAGTTCAAAGTAATGGTCCTAACAATGTTCACCAACCTGGGGAGAAGAATGGATGTACACGGTGAGAACCTCAACAAAAAGCTGGAAAAGATAAGAAAATACCAAACAGAAGTCACAGAGATGACTAAAAAGTACACTACAGAGGTTCCACAGTAGATGAGATGATGCAGAAAAAAGATCAGTCAACTCAAAGACAAGCCAGGAACACTCGAAATCAGAGAAGAAGAAAATAAAAGGAATGAAAAAAGTTAAGATACCCTGAGTGGCATATACAACATCAAACAGACTAACATTCACATCATAAGGGTCCCAGAAGGAGAAAAGAGAGAGAAAGGAGAAGAAATATAATTTGAAGAAATAAATGACTGAAAGAGTCCCTAACCTGGGGTGAGAAAACAGACATCTAGATCCAGGAAGCACAGAGTGTTCCAAATAAGATAAAACTAAAGAGACCCACACCAAGATACATTATAATTAAAATGCCAAATTTCAAGACAAAAAGAAAATATTAAAAGCAGTAAGATCAGGAGATCCAGGGTGGGTCAGTTGGTTAAGCATGTGCCTTCAGCTCTGGTCATGATCTCGAGGTCCTAGGACTGAGCCCTGCACCTAGCTTCCCGATCAGCAGGGAATCTGCTTCTCCCTCTTTGTCTGCCCCTCCCCTCTGCTCATGTGCATTCTCTCTCTCTCTGTGAAATAAATAAATACATCTTAAAAAAAAAAAAAAGTTCAAGAGCAATAAGAGAAAAACAACTCATTACGTAAAAGGGAGCCCTCCCAAGACCATCAGCATATTTTTCAGCAGAAACTTCGTGGTCCAGAAGAGAGTAGAAGGATATATTCAAATCCTGAAAGAAAAACATCTTCTAACCAAAAATACACTAACTGGCAAAGTTATCATTTAGAATTGAAGAGAGATAGAGTTCTCCAGGCAAACAAAAGATAAAGGAGTTCATCACCAATAACCCAGTCTTACAAGAAATGTTAAAGGGACTTCTTTAAGCTGAAAAGAAAGGGCACTAATTAGTAATAAGAAAACATGAAAAAATAAATCTCACTGAAAATATAAATATATAGTAAAGGTAGTAGACTAATCATTTATATAGTATGAAGATTAAAAGATAAAAGTAGTAAATATAACCATGATTTCAATAATTAGTGGTTACACAAGATAAAAAAAATATAAAATGTAACATCAAAAACATAAAACGGAAAGGAAGCATAAAAATGTTGAACTTTAGAAGGGGATCAAACTTTACCTGTTATCAACTTAAACTGTTAAAGATATAAGTTGTCATATGTAAACCTCATGGTAACCACAAAGCAAAAACCAATCATAAACACCAGAAAGATAAAGAAAAGGAATAAAAGTATACCACTAAAAAAAGACACCAAGCCATAAGAGAGCCAAAGAAGAAAGGATCAGAGAGGCTCAAAACAGCCAGTAAACAATTAACAAAATGGCAATAAGTATATACTCAATGTAAGTGGACTTAATTCTCCAATCCAGAAGACACAGGCTGTCTAAATGGATTAAAAAGAAACAAGAGGCACCTGGGTGGCTCAGTAGTTAAGAGCCTGCCTTCGGCTCCAGTGGTGATCCCAGGGTCCTGGGATCAAGCCCCACAGCGGGTTCCCTGCTCAGCAGGAAGCCTGCATCTCTCTCTCCCACACCCCTTGCTGTGTTCCCTCTCTCTGTGTGTCTCTGTCAAATAAATAAGATCTTAAAAAACAAAAACAAAAAAGACTCAGCTATATGCTGCCTACAAGAGACTGACTTTAGATGTAAGGACACATATAGACGGAAAGCGAAGGATGGAAAAAGAGTATCCATGAAAATGAAAACCAAAAGAAAAACTGGGGTAGCAATACTTATAACACACAAAACAGACTAATAAGAAACAAAGATGGGCATTATATAATGATAAAGGGATCAATTCAACTAGAGAATGCAATATTTGTAAATACTTACACATCTAACATAAGAGCATCTAAATATATAAAGCAAATATTAATAGCCCTAAAGAAAGAAATTGACAGTAATACAATAATAGCAGGGGATTTTAATGACCCACTTACATAAAAGGATAGATCATCCAGACAGAAAATCAATAAGGAATTATCGGCCTTAAATGAAACAATCGACTAAAGGGACTTAAACATATAAACAGAACATTCCATCTAAAAGCAAAAGAAGACAAATTCTTCTCAAGTGCAAATGGAATGTTTTCCAGGATAAATCATATGTTCATAGGCTACAAACAAGTATTAATAAATTTAAGAGGAATGAAATCATATCAAGCATTTTTTCCAACATCAAGGGTATGAAATTAGAAATAAATTACATGAAAAAAATTGGAACATTCACAGATCGGTGTAAATTAAACAACATGCTACTGAATAACCAATGGGTCAAAGAAATAAAGAGAGAAATTAAAAAAATATACCTTGAGACAAATGAAAATAGAAATATGCCAAAATCTGTGGCATGCAGCAAAAGAAGTTCTAAGAGGAAAGTTCATAGCAATTCAATGCCTACCTCAAGAAACAGGAAAAGTCTCAAATAAAGAACCTAACCTGACACCTCAAGGTATTAGAAAAAAAGAAAGAATAAAGGAAACCCAAAGTTAGTGGAAGGAAGGAAATAGATTCGAGGAATCTATTCGAGGAAAAAGATTCGAGAAGAAATAAAACAAGAGATTTAATAAACACGGTAGACAAGATCAATGAAACTAAGAACTGATTCTCTGAAAAGAGAAATAAAATTGACCAGTCTATAGCTAGACTCACCAAGAAAAAAGAGAGGACTCAAATAAATAAAATCAGAAATGAAAGAGGAGATGTTATAACTGATAGCACAGAAACACAAAGAACCCTAAGAGACCACCTGAACAATTATGTATCATTAAACTCAACAACTTAGAATGGATAAAATCCTAGTAATATATCCATACATAAGCATACATACTTTGTCTATATCCACAATTTGCTGAGATTTTGAAGGGGAGTGCAATGAATCTATAGATCAAGCTGGGAAGAACCAGTATCTTGACTATACTGAGTCTTCTCATCCATGTACTTGGGATATCTATCCATTTGTTCAGTTCTCTGATTTCTTTCATCAGGGTTTTATAGTTTTCCTCACACAGATCTTATTCTTGTTAGATTTGTATTAAAGTTTTTCATTTTCATTTGATGTTATTTAAGTGGTGTTATGATTTTCAGCTTTTAATCATTCATTGTTGGGATATAAACAAGAAATTGACTTCTATATATTAATCATGAATCCTAAATCACTTATTGGTTCCAGAAGTGTTTGTGTTGACTCTGGGATTTTTTCATGCCATTTGCAAACAAAGACAGTTTTATTTGATCTTCTCAACTTCTATTTTATTAATGATGAATAGGTGTTGGATTTTGTCAAAAGCTTTTTCTGCATCCATTTACACAATAATATGATTTTTCTTTTTTGGCTTGCTGATGTGATTAATAACATTAATTGCTTTTCAGATGTTAAGGTAGCCTTGCATTCCTGGAATAAATCCCACTTGGTCATGGTATATAATTCTTTTTATAAATTATTAGATTTTGGGGCACCTGGGTGGCTCAGTGGGTTAAAGCCTCTGCCTTCAGCTCGGGTCATGATCCCAGGGTCCTGGGATCAAGCCCCGCATCGGGCTGTTTGCTCAGTGGCGAGCCTGCTTCCCTTCCTCTCTCTTTCTGCCTGCCTCTCTGCCTACTTATGATCTCTGTCAAAAAAATAAATAAAATCTTTAAAAAAATTATTAGATTTTATTTGCTAGTATTTTGTTGAGGACTTTTAGTCCATGTTCACAAGATACACTGGCCTATAGTTTTTCTTTCTTACAATATCTTTGTCTAGTTTTGGCATTAGGGTAATGTTTTCTAATTACTATTTGGCACACACAGGCAAAACTTAGCATGCAAGTCTTCATCAAGTCTTCATCATTCACAGTCCAAGACGGACCATCAGACCTGGGAAGTAGTACTGTTCTGTTAGGTGACCCATAATCAACTTTTCCAGAATCACGTGGAAGATCCCAGGAAGAGGAGTAGTCAGCAAAGCCACTGGGAGAACAGATGTGACACAGCCGTTGCAGATGTGTTGCAGGTGATGAAGATGGGACTCTCAAGCAGAAGCACGTAGTTCTCATTATCAACCAGGTACTAAGCCCCAGATTTCTCACTTAGATTGTAAAGCTGTCAGAGAGCATCTTTGTGAGAGGAATGATCTCTGGAAGAAGCAAAGAAACTGGTCGAACATGAACTCCCACACGATACGTGTGATCCAGGAAACAGGACTCCTAAGGAACTCTGCTGGAACCAATTTAGTCAAGTGCCAGGCCCTCCCTGTTCCCTCGAGAAATATTTGGTGATGGGGATACTCTCTGGAAAGCTAAGCACTTCTCTCTGGGGGCCATGAACTGTCACGGGATGAGCTTGCTCCCTTCACTGGTGGCTGGGGATGCCAGAGGATGTGAGACCAGCAGGATTCTGTGGCCTTCCATTCGTTACGGCAGCTGCATCATCACTGTGGACGCGTGCCGGAGGGATGGGGCATTGGATGCATCCTAATGATGGCTGTCAGACTTGCCAGACTGGGATCCCCTCTGTCCACAACACCCAGAGTGCATTTACAACCACTCTGATTCTGAAGTGCTATGGAGGAAAACAACCATGAGCCGATTCAATAAACATCTGGCCCACCTACTCCTGTTCCCGTCCAGGTGAAGAGTACAGTGCTTTTAAGGCAACAGAGCCTCTGTGCTCAAAAGAAGAGATGCTATCCTGACTCATCGCCCTGAAAAATTCCCAGAAGACAGAATCCATTTCGGTTCCTCTTACCTTTTTTTTTTTTCCCCTCAGAGAAAGAAGTTCATGAATAAAGATTAAATTCTCTTTTCTCTCAGTTCCCTTTGGAGCTTACAAGAGATCAGACTTCAGTCAGTACATAATTGTTTGTCATGAGATACCTTCTCTCTCAGGAAGAGAAGCGTTTGTTTTCCCAACCACTGTTTAGAATTAATCAGCACTTCACAGATTAAAACATTCTTTTGGTAGCAGATATACTGTACAAATTTTTCAACCCTCTGAGTCACCCAGGTGCCCTTTTATTTAACAAAAATTTATTTACTGTACAAATTTTTTATTATTTTTTTTTCCTTAGCAATCATAGTTTTCCCTATGTTACCAATGAAAAATTAAAGATGCGGCATCTGGGTGGCTCAGTCAGAAGCTCAGGTCATGATCCCGGGGTCCTGAGATTAAGCCCCATATCAAGGTCCCTGCTCAACAGGGAGCCTGCTTCTCTCTCTATCTGCTGCTCCCCCTCCTTGTGCTCTCTGTCTCTTAAATAAATAAATAAAATCTGGGAAAAAAAAAAAGAACTAAAGATACTTGGGAGAAAACAGGAATCCCAGATCAAAGACTGAGCAGAGGTTTAAGACATGTTCAAAATCAGTACAGGTAAAGGGTTCAAACAGGCGTCACTTGTTTGTTAGCTGTTGTGTGGGACTCTCTTAGCTCTAGTGTCTACTGATTTAGTTAAACCCAGTCTGAGCAGTTGGAAAAGGCAGGTTAGAAATGGTGAGAATTTGAGTTGCAGATCGTTTTAAACTGAGTTCTTCTCCCATATCATCTATCACCCCAGGAGCTTTCGGCTCATTAGGTTGCTGAGCCTGTTTTAATGAAAGTGTACCCTGTGCATTCTTGGTTTTTGCGGGAACGTGAATCGCTGACATTCTTTAAAATACATCTTCAAGTTAAACGTTCCCACCATGATCCCATGTCCTTCCTTAAAGTCAGGTGGGATAAGGCAAACGTCAGTCTGGCTGAATCGTCCTGCAATTCCAGATGAGTGGTTCTGAATTAATGAAGCTTTAGGGCGATTCGCAAACATCGGTGTGCTAATAAATTTGCTTTAGTCCTGATCACAAGGCAACCATATCCTCTCTTCTCCAGACTTCGACTATAACTCTGCGGAGCTCTGCAGAGAGCACAGGGTCAGCTCCCAGGAAATCAGCGCAGGGCCCTCTCTGAGCCACAGAAGGTGACAGGAGATTGGAGGGGACACCTGGGCGTCTTTCCAGGCACAAATGCGAGACTGAGCTCAAGCTGGGGGACCCCTCCCTCGTGTTCTGTGGCGCTTCTAGATGCTCTAGCATCTCCCTTTCAGAGCTTCCACGCTGACCTAGTTCCCACTGAATCATTTCCTACCCCATCTGTTCACACCTCAGACCTCTCCCATTCTTGTGGCTTGTTACCAGCTCTGTACCCATTATTTCTCTCTCTCCACTTAGGAGGAAACAGGAAAGTTTGAGCCTTACACTCTTCTTAATAAAGCTGGCTTCTAAAAAAAAAAGAAAGTCTTGGCACTTTTTCTCTTCTCCCTATTCCTGAGTCGTCTGTATGGGGTAAAATAGTATTTTCTCCAAGGGTCGGACAAGACAGTTGCAGGGCTTAAAGGAGATAATAAAAGTGGGAAGTGGTTCCTTTGTGTGAAAGGGACCATTTGTTCCTCAGATGGTTATCTCACCGTGACACCTGGGAAGTCACACCCCCCATCCACACTACCTCCCTTCTAGACAGCAGTGTGTTTCTAGGAAGGAAAGGCCTTCCCATGCGGCTTCTGTTGACCTCTGGGTGTTAAGTGAGTTCTCCAACAGTGGCCGATGGTCAGCTTCCAGTGTGAAGCGCGCAGACAGGCCAGGCTGCTCCAGAAAGCATTTATCAATCGACACTGGGGTCCCTGTCTGAGCCAGTGCCAGCTCCCCACTGGGGACGGCCCAGATTTCAGGGTCATGAGCACCCGGCAGTTTTACTGTCCCAAATCGTGACCTGTTCCAGCTTCCTCATCCAGACGAACTCTGCTGCCTCCCCTAACAATAACCCTCATGAGGGGCTGCTCTTCTGGACACACCTGCCCCCTACCTACACCCCTGCTGTGTCTGCTCTGGTCTGTACAGGGTTGGGGGAGGCGGGAGGAGGTGATCCTGCTCAGCTTGCGCTGGCTCTCAAGGACACACTGTTAAGTAACAAGGAATTCTGAAGGCAGACATTAAACCAATGGTAGCTTGAAATAGGCCACAGTGGGAGTGTTTATACCAGAGATACTGGCAATGCTACAAAAACCAGAGCCTTCCCTCCACCCTTCTCTTTGATTTCCTGAGCCTGTCAGATACATCCGGCTTTAACCACCAAGAAAAATGGACCAGAGGGAGCTATGGTACAAAGCACGTCTGTACCTGCTCCAAAGGGCCACAGGCTCAGCCTCTCTCTCTCGGATCCACTGTCTGCTCTACTTCCACTCGCTTTCCTGGTGGGTGTTGACATGGCTCATGGCCTCATGGCCCCAAGGGCCCCTAGCACCTTCATGTCTTAGATTTCTTGCAAAACTGATTGCAGCCACCACATAAAGGAGGATGCTTTTCCTTTTTTTTTTGTAGTCTAACCATGGCCTCCTGAGTGTTCATTTTCTGGCACAACAGTGCCTTCTTTCCAGAACAGGCGATGGTGTGAAACTACACCCCCCAAGAAAAATGAACCCACACCCAAGGACTCTTCTAACAAAACAATCCTGCAATAACCAAACCTCGACACATGTCCCCATGCTAGAAGTAGTCAGCCTCATGAGCCCCATTCTAGGAACGGATTGGGCTGCACCTAGTTGAGTACAATTCCTTCTGAGTCCTTCTTTACTGCAGACTTTTTTAAACGCCTCTCCTGGGGCGCTGGGTGGCTCAGTTGGTTAAGCGTCTGACTTTGGTTCAGGTCATGATCCCGGGGTCCTGGGATCAAGCCCCATGTCAGATTCCCTTCTCAGCAGGGAGTCTGCTTGTCCCTCTGCCTTTCTCCCTGCTTGATCTCTCTTTCAAGTAAATCAATAAAATCCTTAAAAAATAAATAAAAACTTCTCTGTCTTGTCTCACATGGTGTCACCAGCTTATATATAGCTATTCAGGCTTTTTAAATCCGTGGCTACTGTGGTTTCATAATGCCGCAGTGGAAAACAAGAACTATTATTAACCATGGTACAAGGCTTGATGTCAAAGATCACAGGTCTGAGGAGCCCGTGCACCACGGGGAAGCACACGCTAAGAACAGGTCTGGAGCCCTGAGCCAGTTTTCACCATTCCTGGAAAGCAGTCCAGCCTTACGCAACACAGGATCTGTCCCTGTGATGTGATGTGATGTGATGTGATATGATGGCATTCCGTCCATCTCCCAACCCCTCTCTAGATCATCCATGGTAGCACAAAATCTCACGATTAGACCTGCAGCCTGCCCCCCACCCCTCAACTAAAGGCACCTTCGTGGCACAGCTACGCCTTAACACACAGCCAGGCTTGCCCTCAGCAGCGACAGAAGAATCTGGGAGGAGGGAGGAAAAGTGAAGGCAGGCACTTATGAGGGAGACAAATGTTTCCAAGGCTGAGAACGTGTGAAAGGGAGCCATGAAAGGAGGGAGGAAACGGCCACGAAGCCGCTGGGGACCGAGGTGCAAAGATATGCAGCCATGCTACAGTGCCTCAGCTCGCAGGACCACAGCTCCAGACGGTGGCCCGGAGCAGAGATGCTGTTGGGACATGTGGCAGGAAAGGGCAATAAAAACCCTGAGAAGAACCCAGTAGATGCTTTACTCTGGATTTTGATGACTTTGACTAAGCGTCCCCTAACTTCCCACCAGCCCTGGGTCCATCGGCCAGTTGAAAACAGCATGGCTAAAATAAATTCTCCCAAATCATGAATGCCTACGTGGAAAGAGCCCCAGGCACATGTCACTAAAGCAACCCTAAGTGTTTCATAAGTAACATCTCTCTAACGTGCCTAAAGACGCAGAGAAGCAGAGCAAGCTGGGGCAAGGCTGCTACTTTCCATTTTTCACTGCGGAAACTACGTCCTCAGAGTCTGATGGACCGTGGAGGCAGGGGGAGCAGGAATCTTGACTTACTGACCATTCATTCTACAACTTCTTGATGTTATGCTCATGCCCACTATGGGCCTCGCCATGCGCCATCCTGCACAGCGATCCACTGTGGGGTAAAGAAAGAACGGACTCGCGCTTTCCAAAGCGAGCAGCAGCCTCTGAAGGCAGCAGTGCAGGCAGGCGGCGGGTGGGGATCAGTGTGGGTCTTCTTGCTGGCAAAGGGTGGGGGGGAGCGGGAGGGCTGTGGGGCAGGATACAAGAGCTGCCAGGCAGAGGCCCCCACCCCGCCACTGGAGAGAGTGCCAGCATGGCCTTCTCAGGGCACTTCTACTACAAGGTAGGAAACCTGCCTTCTCGCGTCCCTGTTGGGAGAGCTACCTAGCAGGGACTCATCAGAGATTTCCCGCCTCCTGGCAACCAAGTCCTCGCCCACACCAGGCCTCAGGAGCACTCAGAGACATGAACTAAAGCATCTCTCTCTATGTGGCCTCTCTGTAAGCACTCTGGCTCCTCAGCTCGGATGGGTCCTTGTGCACAACTCACCCTGTTGGTAAGAAAGGTCATCCCTGAATGTCGGCGAAAGCTCTATTGATGCCTGAAAGGTACCTGGGGAGAATGACACCAAAGAAGGGGCAGGAAGGAAACTGAAGGTCACCAGCATCCACTGACTCTACCCGCTGCCGGGGGTGTCCTGTGTTGAACATTTCCTCCACAAACATTCCCTGAGCCCGGCCCTCGGTGCGGCCTGGGCTAAAGGGGGCAAGCAGGGGCCCAGCGGTGCATGGCTCTGAGAAAACTCAGGTTCGGGGAAATTCATGGTGTTGCAAGTGTCACGTCATTGCATAAACAGGTGAGCTGAATTGGGACCCCAAATCTAACCTCAATGTCCTTTCCTCTCAGGCGGCTTCTCTCTGTGAGAAAACATCTCCCGGAGCTCCTTTCTTCACAGAGAAACGAAATGAACGGAGCCTAGACACATCTTCATTCGCGGTACGCCTGCTGAAGGGCACTGCCACTCCCCTGGGAGGTGAGGGCTGCGCACTCTAAGGGCACGTCTCAATCCTTGGGATGCCGTCGCTCGTACAAGCCCATAAATATTACACATTTACAGCTCTCTCCTGCTGCTGAAAGAGGAGACGCCACTGATTTAGAAATGCTTTAAGATGATCCTAATACCAACACCAAGAACAGAAATTGCACAAACCCAAATGATGGGGTCAGGAAAGCAAGACTTGACAGTATCATGAAGCAAAGGGAAAGCAGTCATTCCTGCCCTGGTGGCCCAGAGGAGGTGGCCCAGATGTCCTCACAGCACGCAAGTCAGTGATTCTGCCTGCCCTGGGAGAGGGCTGGGGGTGGGGGTGGGAGGCTCTTAGGAACCTAGGGCCTGGGACCAGACAGCTTATGCTGAAATCCTGAGATTTCCACAGTGTGACCTTGAAGCTGAAGTCTCTGTGCTCCAGGTTCACAATGTCAAGCAGGGGACAGTATCAGCACCCAGCTCACAGCCTACTAGCTAAAGCAGCTAATGCATTTCACGCACTGAGAACAGTGTCTGGCAGTGAGTGAGCTCCCCAGGAAGTGCTGCTAACAATATTCTACAGCAGTGGGCTGTGTTCTAATCAACTCTGACCTTTCTCCCAGGGATCTGAGTATGAGAGCACAGACGCACCAATCCCACCAAGTCCTAGAGCAGAACCAAGTGTGTCTAAAACTTTCTCTTCTACAAAGAGAAACCAATCCTTTCCAAAAAGCTTAATCTAAATTATTAAAGTCACTGCTACTTTGTAAAGAAGTTTTTAACAAAGCTGCGATATTGTGATTTACTATTAGAAACATATATATTTGGTCTTCTTCCCTCCTCCTGGCACAGAGCTTCTAAAACTCTGGGAGTTTCCTAAGTGATGCGAGCCCCAAAGTGTCTTTTGTTATGTTAATGAAGTATCTGTGGAAAGGATCTAAGGATGGGACCTGGGGTGAGAATTTTTAGTACCACCCACCCCAACCTCTGGGAAAGAAAGCAGAGAAAGCCTGGAGGTTGGAGCAATCGACAGCCAATGATTTAATCAATCATGCCTCTGTAATGAAACCTCCATAAAAAACCAAAAGGAGAGGGTTTGGAGGGTTTCCGGGTGGCTGACCACATGGAGATTTGGGGAGAATGGCCCGCTGGGAGAGGAGATGGGAGCTCTGAGCACCCCGCACTCCCAGACCTCGCCCTACACAACTCCTCCATCTGGCTGTGAGTTGTATCCTTTTATGATAATCCCGTGATCTGGTAGGTAAAATGTCTCCCTGCTTTCTGTGAGATGCTCTAGCAAAGGAACCGAACCCAAGGAGGGGTTGTGGGAGCCTGTGATTTCTAGCTCGTCAGTAAGCAGCACACGTAACAATCTTGGGCTTCTGAGCGGTATCTGAAGGGGGCGTGGGGAGCAGTCTAGTGGGGGCTGAGTCTTTGCCCTGTGGAATCGGATGCCACTTCTGGATAGACAGTGTCCAAACTGAGTTGAATCTTGCTCTGTGGGGTGGGGGGGGGGGAGATCCCCACCACCACCAGCACCACCACGTCAGAATTGGTCTCAGAAACCTTTTAAAATCCTGTAATACTGCCATATACTTAGTAAACCCTGACCTGTGATTGGGCTCTCTCAGTCTCACTAAGGCCATAGAAAAACAGCACCCATGTTGGAGGTGAGTGTTGGAGAAACTGGCTGAGAGCAGGATGATGAGGAGGAATAATGAGATGAAAAACCATCACTATCTACTGAAAGGCGCTGAGAGTAGGAGCACTCCAGGTGAGGAGGGGACACTGCTCTAGCATCTCAGACCTTCTGGAACTGGTCCCCTTGTCTTGATCACCGACGTCCCATAGGTGCCCTGAACTGGCCCTCCCTGACCCGACTGTCTTAGGTCTGGTTTCTCAAAACCCCAGTTACTGTTGTTGTTACTATTATTATTATTATTATTATGACCAGATTTTTAATGGATGCTTTTAGGTAAACTGGTCACACAGCCCAATGCCTTTGCCCAATTATGTCATTCCGTTCCTTAGAGAGTACTTGAAAAGACTGAGCCCAGTGCAAGGCATTTTAGGAAGGACTCGGGACGTAGGAAAATACAGATGTTGTGGACTATATGAGTCAGGTTCTCCAGAGGGGCAGGTGAATACAGAGAGAGATATATAAGAGGAGAATTACTGTGAGGCACTGGCTCACACAATCATGGGGGCCAGGAGGTCCCACCAACTGTCCTCAGAAAGCTGAGACCCAGGGAAGCTGGTGGTACCATTCAGTCCGGGTCTGAAGGCCCAAGAACTGGGAGCACCAATGTCTGTGGGCAAGAGACAGAAGTTCCAGCTGAAGAAGAGAGGGATAATGCGCCCTTCCTCAGTCCTGTGGGATTGAGCCTCAGGGTCAGGGTCTGCACTCAGCGGGCAGTCTGCTTGGGAATCTCTCTCTCTGCCTTCTTGTTCCATTCGGGCCCTCTGCGAATTGGATGCTATCCACCCACACTGGGGAGGGTGAATCTCCCTTACTCATTCTACAGATCCAAATGCTAATCTCGTCCAGAAATCCCTCTCAGACACACCCAGAAATGATGTTTTACGGGCGATGTGGAGATCCCTTAACCCAGTCAAGCTGCTGCATAAAAGCGGCCACCACACAGGGAGCATGAGCACTGCTCAAACTTCCAAAGGATGTACAACAGGGCCAGCCATCTGCGCGGTGGCCAACGGCTTAGGGAGTTTACTTCTTTTCAAACCTCTGCAAAGTAATAAAAGGAGGAAGCAGTGCACAGTACAAGGAGGTGGATAAATCACCCTCAGCAAGGAGGGCAGGGCCACCAAGTGTGCCACCTTATGGCCCGGGAGCCATGGCTGGCCTTGCTGGTTTATTACTGTCCCTGCCAGAAGGCATCATGCATGCGGGGCTGGGCTGCCTTGAAGGCAACAGATTCTGTAGCAAGTGACATGTGCAGGAACACAGAATGTGCTTCCGTGCAGCTCCGACCAAGCATGGAGCTCAACTTCTCTGTTCCTACACAGTGTGTGATCAGTCAGTTTGCCATGCTGAAAATGACAGCAAAGCTCCCTCCTGCCTTGGCACACTTTATTCCAAAGCATACGACAGAAGCATGTTGTATTATATTCTGGATCAACTGGAAATTCAGGGAGAATGACATGAATTATCATTTTTGTATCCCCATCTATATTATGTTCAAATCATGACTTTTACCTTTTTTTTTTAAGACAGTGAGAAAATGCAAGTGGGGGGAGGAGCAGAGGCAGAAGGAGAGAGAATTCCAAGCAGACTCCCCACTAAGCACAGAGCCTAACACACACCTCAATCGCAGGACCCTGAGCTCATGGACTCATGAGCTCAGGACCTGAGCCAAAATCAAGAGTCAGATGCTTAACCAACTGAGCCACCCAGGTGCCCCATGACTTTTAGTTTTTAAAAGTGAAACGGTTTTAAAAAGATTCAAGAAGGAAGCTTAAACTCAAAATTTGACTATTCTTTAATGTTAAATGGACAACATGTGATTTTCCCACTGCCTCTAAAATTTAAAATAAATAACAATCTAAAACATGCTCACCCCAACAAGGAAAACAAAGCACAGAAGTGTGGTATAGCAGAGTGTCTGGCTGGCTCAGTTGGTTGGGCGTCCAACTCTTGGTTTCGGCTCAGTGATCTCAAGGTTGTGGGATTGAGCCTCAGGGTCAGGGTCTGCACTCAGGGAGTAGTCTTCTTGGGAATCTCTCTCTCTCTCTCTCTCTCTCTCGCTCCCTCCCTCTGCCCCTACCCCTGCTCTCTCTCTCTCTCTCTCTCAAATAAATGAATAAAATCTTAAAAAAACAAAAAGTGCCACGTACTGCAATCTGACCTCCTGTGTTGTGCTCTTGCAGAGCCACTAGAGGGAGCACAAGCTAACTAACATGTCCTCTCCCCAGAGCCCTGGCACCCTGAGGATGCTAGCAGTTAAATTTGGGAGGACATAACACCGTTCCATCTTGGTATCTGTTCTGAAAAAAGATACTAAGCAAACTGGAACCGTACTCAATCGTAAGACTGGGAAGTCTTACAGAGTGTCCTCTTTTCCTGGAAACTCCAAGCACACCGAGAATGGACAGGAAGAGACAGGGCTTGATTCTAGTTCAGGAAAAGGGCAAGGACATACAGAAATGCACAGGCCTCAATTTTAAAGGCCTGTTTCCAACTCTCCTTCCCTGAGCCAGGGTGAGGAGGTGAGTTCTTTAATGTGGAATCCAGGCAAGCACCCATGGAAACAGGGATGATATAGAGAGGGGTCAAATTTTTTCTACCATCTCCTAACAGATCAGGAGCTAGGAATCCTAATAACCAGAGTTTTCCAATGATGGTGGCAGCAAGAAGACAACTTTTTTTCTTTTTTTTAAAGGAAATACTGTCTGTACTCATTGAGTGAAATTGTTAATTTATTTCTCCCAGGAAGATAGTAGAATGTCCAAGTTACAATCACTTTCTCATCTGTTTTCTAGCAAGGAGGCTCCCTCCTTCTTTAGGCTCGAATTAGACAGCAAAGTACTTTAGAATTCCCCAAAAGGATTTTGATGGAATAAAGAAAGGAGCTCAGAAAACAAAGTTTCAGGGCAGTATACACAAAATCTCTTCATGAAATCACTATTCCTTGAGTTCTCACTAATACACCAGTTGGATATCATGCCCACCAGGAGTCAGTGGGCTGATAGTTCAGTAATGAAGGAGGTTTCTGGCACATGGTAGCCTTTCCACAGATGTTTATTACATAAGTAAATTAACAAATGAGTAAGTGAATGAGTAACAGAAGGAAGTACAAGGCACTAAGGAATCATGAAAAAGGGACAAAGAAAGCAGACTGGAGGGGGAAGCCTGGGGAGAGGAGGTGCTGGGGGAATTTGGGGAAAGCATCTCAGAGAAGACCAGACCTGAGCTGAGCCCTCAAAGATGGCTGGGGTCCAGGAAGAAGAAGGGGCAGAGGGGTGGGATGGAGCATCTCAGGCACAGGGGGAGCATGTGCACAGATGCTGAGCTATGAAAGCCTACACACACGGGAAGCTGCAGGTAGCTTAGTTATGACAGGAGCATGGAGTTCAGCTAGAGGTTACTGAGGCCTGGAGTATAAAATTAACTTTATTAATAATTAGTGAAATCATAATATTTATTAAATTAAAATTAATTTTATCTTAATTTATAGGTAATTTTGAAATTTGATAAGCATCGATCACAGCTAGCAGCTACACCCAGTACTAGATGTCCTCCATAACGCATTTACTCCTCGCAACAATGTAAGGCAGGCCATTCTTTTTTTTTTTTTCCTTAAGATTTTATTTATTTGAGAGAGACAGCACATGCAGAAGCACAAGTGGGAGGAGAGGCCAAAGGAGAGGGACAAGCAGACAACCCCACACAACACTGAGCAGAGAGCCTGGACACAGGGCTGGATCCCAGAACCCTGAGGTCATGAATTAGCTGAAGTCAGATGCTTAACTGACCAAGCCACCAAGGTGCCCCCAGGCTATTCTTCTTTCTTATCCTCATTTTTACAAGGGAGGTGTGGAGAATTTAAGAAACATGCACCAAATCACGTGCACTCCTACAGTCTCTTTCAGAAACTTTCAGGTGAGATGACTGGGCTACTGGTTTGACCAAGTCCAGCTTCATTGGTTTTTAGTTAGAGAAAAATTTCACGAGTCATTCCAAACAAAGAAGACCTCCAAATCTTAGGTCAAATCATTTTCTGGAACTTAAGTCTTCAGTTCTGGAGGTATAACATTACACTGAATTAACTCATTCAGAGTACTGATGGCCAATTCAAAAGGTGGTATAACTAAAATTCTTAAACACTGAAACAGCAGAGGTGGAAAAGAGAGGATTAATATTTAAATTTAGGGAAACTGCTTAATTCTTAGGGAAAACATATACATTTATATAATATTAGACTTAACAGCTCATATATTAAAAAAATAATTTCTAAATGAGTCAGTGTTAACTGTTAAAAAGAGAGAAATAAGTAAATGATAAAATATGAGTAAAAAAAGTAAATATATAATCTTTAAGAAAGCACACATGTGATTAATAATACATTAATGAAGAGTAACTAAATTCTCTAGGCTAAAAAAAAGTGGTCATTTATTTCCAAAGAAGGCATACAGTTGGCCAACAGTAACAAGAAAAGATGCTCAACATCACTCATCATCAGGGAAATGCAAAGAAAAACCCACAATCAGATACTACCTCACACCTGTCAGAATGGCTAGAATCAAGGAGATAAGAGCTAAGTGTCCCAGCAGTGCCTGGATGGCTCAGTCGGATAAGGGTCCAATACTTGGTTTCCGGTCAGGTCATGATCTTAGGGTTTTAAGACCAAGTCCCACATAGGGATCCACGCTGGGCATGAAGCCTGCTTAAAACTCCCCTTTTCCCTCTGCCCGCCCCCTTCTAAATAAAAAAGAGAGAGAAAGAGAGCTGTGTCTGTGAAGCTGTGGAGAAAAGGGAAGCCTTCAGCACTGGGTGGGCTTGTAAACTGGTGCAGCCACTAAGGAAAACAGTATGAAGTTTTCTCAAAAAAATGCAAGTATAACCACCACATGATCCAGCAGTCCTATATCCCATATGTCCTTATATCAAAAAGAAATAAAATCACTATCTTGACAAGATAGCTACACTTTCATGTTTACTGTACTATTACTCATCACAGCCAAGACATGAAGACAATCTAAATGTCCACCAGCAGATGAACAGGTAAAGAAAATGTGGTATATACACACAACACAGTACCATAGGGCCTTAAAAAAAAAAAAGGAAATCCTGAGGCTCCTGGGTGGCTCAGGCCGTTAAACCTCTGACTCTTGATTTCAGCTCAGGTCATGATCTCAAGGTCTGGAGAGTGAGCCCCACGTTGTGCTCTGCAGGAGTTTGCTTGGGATTCTCTCTCTCCCTCTGCCCCTCCCTCTGCTCACGCTTACTCTCTCTCTCTCTCTCTCTCTCTCAATCTCTAAAATAAATAAAAAATAAAAAACAAAAACAGGTATACTATTTCAGTGCTGCAAAATGACAAGAGTTCTGGAGATGGATGGTGGTGATGGGTAAGCAAACATGTGAATGTACTTAATGCTACTGAAGTACGCGTTAAGTAAAGACAGTAGATTTTATGTTATATATATTTTAACACGCTAAGAATAAAATGGTCAAGAAAATGTATGCAAAAAACACATTAATTCCTGTAGTCTGCAAAGAAAATACCCATTTTACACTGAGGTCCCCCTGGCTAAAGTCACTGCCGCCTTCACGTCCAGGAGCCCTGACACTAAGTCACGTCATAGGTTTCACATGGCAGTGAAGCTCCATTTAGTTTTTCCTGACGTTAAATAATCCCAACTCAAATTTCATCTATTAGAAGTGCTTTGGAAATTCAGAGTAAGTAATGATTCTTCATCTTATTCTTGCCTTTAACACCACTTAGTTTCAGGCCGGTGTCTCAGATCAGCAGCAGCTTATATCGCTGTATTATCAATACACAGCACCCCAGCTTTCCCGAGAAAATGGCACTGCCATTTTAAAATTTTATTTTTATGTTATACTCTTTGGAAGTCTCGGAACATTTTGTACAGGAGCGATTAAGAATTAAAGGTCCATATTCCCCCTTGGGCAATAAATCACTCACAGACTACTGTTACCCTTGTAAATGAGCACACTGGCTAAGTTTAGTATCTCAAATTCAGCCTCTGCTCTATGAAAGCTTCTTGCACTGATGTCATAAATGGACTTTATAATTTATACTGAAGTTATTTCTAGAAAAACTTAGAATGGCTTATGGTAAAATATGTGTCTGTTTATTTATATTCACACATACACTCAAAAGGACATGCATTTTCCTGGGGGTGATATCACCACTAAGGCAATGAAAACTGGCTCCTGGTGGAGGTGGCGCAGGTAAAAAAAATTCAGATACTATAATAGTCTGTGGCCTTCCAAAGCTCCACTCTACCCAGTAAAATCTTATTCTTTACTCTCCCTCATTACACCGAAATTAAATGAAATTAATAAATACCTATATAGATTTAAGTTAATGTTTCCCTTTAGTAGGGACAATAATGGAAAAGGTTTGGAAACACAACAACTGAACAATCACACAAGAGAGAAAGGAAGGCTAGACCCCACAGGTGACACGAGAGTAGGATGGTCAGTCAGTGGACATCAACGACACACGGTAGGTGATGCAGGGGTGCCGAATTCTGCACTCACCGCCTGGCTACATAGGAACACGGGCCCGCCCCTTTTATCTGCCGGGGACCTCCACCTGCTATTCCCGATGAATACCAAGATGCACGGTAGTAATCAAGCTCTGTTCACAGACAGATGTTCTCAGAGTACTGCCCCAGATCAAAGTATTGGGGCGACTCTCTCCTCCGGCACTGCCAGGAGATGATGTAAAGGTATGCGCACCTGCAGGTGACTCTCCTAATCCCATTTCTGTCTCTGAAGGGCCTCCCCAACTGCTCTTACAAGCCTTAGCTCTTGCCAAACTCCCCTTACCCGACTCTCTAACCACAGCAAACCAGGTGACTTCCCCAAACCCAGCCTGTACATGACTAATTTGTACCATTGTTCCACCTGTCCCCTTTATGTTTCTAACACATCCTCTTTCCCTTCACTCCCTGGTGAGATTCTACCCACCTCTGAGCTCCAGCTCAGATGTCACCCCCTATATGAATCCCTACTCACCCCACACCCACCCCTATCAATTTGCAATAAATAAGTCCATTTTCTTCATCCTTCTCGCACTGTTGGGGCACCTGTCACATTCTGCTAATCTCAGGCCTGTGTCACTACAACTCTCCTACCACTTATTCCAACTTCTTTGCAGAGAAGACTGGGCCCTCTGGATTTTTCTATCCCTTTGAGTTTTTAATACAGAGTCAGGGACTGAAAAAACATTTAGTAATTTGATTGACCTCTCTATTTAGACATTTTTTTAAGGGGGTTCCTGGGTGGCTCAGTGGGTTAAAGCCTCTGCCTTCGGCTCGGGTCGTGATCTCAGGATCCTGGGATCGAGCACCACATCGGGCTCTCTGCTCGGCGGGGAGCTTACTTCCTCCTCTCTCTCTCTCTCTCTCTCTCTGCCTGCCTCTCTGCCTACTTGTGATTTCTGTCAAATGGATAAATCTTTTTTTAAAAAAACATTTTTTTAAGGATTTTATTTATTTATTGGAGAGAGAGTGTGAGAGAGAAAGAGCATAAGCAAGGGGAGGGGCAGAGGGAGAAGCAGACTCCCCGCTGAGCAGGGAGCCTGATATGGGACTCAATCCCAGGACTCTGGGATCATAACCTGAGTTGAAGGCAGACACTTAAACAACTGAACCAGCTACGCACCCCTAAAGTTTTTTTTTTAAGTACTTGTACAAAATATTCTCAGGAAAGAAAAGGATGTAAAGATTTTTAAATTTTATTTAAATTCAAGTCCATTAATTCTTTTTTTTTAATTTAAGTAACTCACTTTATTAACCTTCTGTTCTATCTGATATACAGACAGTTTTCCCCTTTGTCCATAATACATTTTTCCACGTTTTTTTCCACCCTTGATCAAAAATACTTGGAAATTCTCATTTAGGTCATGGAGTACCGTGGATTTTTTTTTTTTTTTTAATTTTTAAATTTATTTTCAGCGTAACCATATTCATTGCTTTTGCACCACACCCAGTGCTCCATGCAATCCGTGCCCTCTCCAATACCCACCACCAGGTTCCCCCAACCTCCCACCCCCCGCCCCTTCAAAACCCTCAGATTGTTTTTCAGAGTCCATAGTCTCTCATGGTTCACCTCCCCTTCCAAATTCCTTCAACTCCCTTCTCTCCATCTACCTACCCAAAGAGGTAAAGGATCTGTACTCGAGGAACTACAGAACACTCACGAATGAAATTGAAGAAGACACAAAAAGATGGAAGACCATTCCATGCTCTTGGACCGGTAGAATAAACTTTGTTAAAATGTCTATACTGCCTAGAGCAATCTATACTTTTAATGCCATTCTAATCAAAATTCCACCAGTATTTTTCAAAGAGCTGGAGCAAATAATCCTAAAATTTGTATGGAATCAGAAGAGACCCCGAATCACTAAGGAAATGTTGAAAAACAAAAATAAAACTAGCGGCATCACGTTACCTGATTTCAAGCTTTACTACAAAGCTGTGATCACCAAGACAGCATGGTACTGGCATAAAAACAGACACATAGGGCGCCTGGGTGGCTCAGTGGGTTAAGCCGCTGCCTTCGGCTCAGGTCATGATCTCAGGTTCCTGGGATCGAGTCCCGCATCGGGCTCTCTGCTCAGCAGGGAGCCTGCTTCCCTCTCTCTCTCTGCCTGCCTCTCTGCCTACTTGTGAACTCTGTCTGTCAAATAAATAAATAAAATCTTTAAAAAAAAAAAAAAACAGACACATAGACCAGTGGAACAGAGTAGAGAGCCCAGATATGGACCCTCAACTCTACGGTCAAATAATCTTCGACAAAACAGGAAAAAATATACAGTGGAAAAAAGACAGTCTCTTCAATAAATGGTGCTGGGAAAACTGGACAGCTATATGTAGAAGAATGAAACTCGACCATTCTCTTACACCGTACACAAAGATAAACTCGAAATGGATAAAAGACCTCAACGTAAGACAGGAATCCATCAGAATCCTAGAGGAGAACATAGGCAGTAACCTCTTCGATATCAGCCACAGCAACTTCTTTTAAGATCTGTCTCCAAAGGCAAAGGAAACAAAGGCGAAGATGAACTTTTGGGACTTCATCAAGATCAAAAGCTTCTGCACAGCAAAGGAAACAGTCAAAAAAACAAAGAGGCAACCCACAGAATGGGAGAAGATATTTGCAAATGACAGTGCAGACAAAAGGTTGATATCCAGGATCTATAAAGAACTCCTGAAACTCAACACACACAGAACAGACAATCATATCAAAAAATGGGCAGAAGATATGAACAGACACTTCTCCAATGAAGACATACAAATGGCTATCAGACACATGAAAAAATGTTCATCATCACTAGCCATCAGGGAGATTCAAATTAAAACCACATTGAGATACCACCTTACACCAGTTAGAATGGCCAAAATTAGCAAGACAGGAAACAACATGTGTTGGCGAGGATGTGGAGAAAGGGGAACCCTCTTACACTGTTGGTGGGCATGCAGGTTGGTGCAGCCACTTTGGAGAACGGTGTGGAGATTCCTCAAGAAATTAAAAATAGAGCTTCCCTATGACCCTGCCATTGCACTACTGGGTATTTACACCAAAGATACAGATGTAGTGAAAAGAAGGGCCGTCTGTACCCCAATGTTCATAGCGGCAATGGCCACAGTCGCCAAACTGTGTAAAGAACCAAGATGCCCTTCGGCGGACGAATGGATAAGGAAGATGTGGTCCATATACACTACGGAGTATTATGCCTCCATCAGAAAGGATGAATACCCAACTTTTGTAGCAACATGGACGGGACTGGAAGAGATTATGCTGAATGAAATAAGTCAAGCAGAGAGAGTCAATTATCATATGGTTTCACTTATTTGCGGAGCATAACAAATAGCATGGAGGACAAGGGGAGATGGAGAGGAGAAACAAGTCCATTAATTCTTAAGAAAAAAAGGGTGGGGGGATGCCTGGGTGCCTCAGTCAGTTAAGTGTCTGCCTTTGGCTCGTGTCATGATCCCAGGGTCCTGAGACTGAGCCCCATGGGCTCCTGGCTTAGTAGAGAATCTGCTTCTTCCTCTCCCTCTTCCCCTCCCTGCCTGTGTGCACTCTATCAATCAAACAAACAAAAAAACCCAAATATCTCAAAAATAAATAAATAAATTCAAGTCAATTATCATATAGTGTACTGTTAATGTTGGGGTAGAATTCAGCGATTCATCAGCTGCACATAACACCCAGCGCTCATTACTTCAAGTGCCCTCCTTAATGCCCATCCCCCAGCTACCCCATCCCCCAACCACCTCCCCTCCAGCTACTCTGTTTGTTCTCTCTAGTTCAGAGTCTCTTATGGTTTTTCTCCCTGTTTTGAATCACATTTTATTTTCCTTCCCTTCCCTTATGTTCATCTGTTTTCTTAAATTCCACACAAGTGAAAACATATGGTATTTGTCTTTCTCTGACTGCCTTATTTCACTTAGCATAATGTACTCTAGACCCACCCATGTCATTACAAGTGGCAAGATTCCATCCATTTTGATGGCTGAGTAATATTCCATTGTTTATATATACACCACATCTTCTTCGTCTGTTCCTCTGTCGATAGACATCTGGGCTCTTTCCATAGTTTGACTATAGTGGACACTGTTGCTATAAACGTCGGGGTAACTGTGCTCCTTCAAATCACTATGTTTGTATCCTTTCAATAAATACCTTGTAATGCAATTGCTGGGTCATAGGGTAGTTCTATTTTTTTATTTTTTGAGGAACCCCCTTACTGTTTTCCAGAGTAGCTACACCAGCTTGCATTCCCACCAGCAGTGTAGAAGGCTTCCCCTTTCTCCACATTCTTGCCAACATCTATCATTTCCTGACTTGTTAATTTTAGCCATTCTGACTGGTGTGAGGTGGTATCTCATTGTGGTTTTGATCTGCATTTCCCTGACGATAAGTGATGTTGAGCCTTTTTCAGATGTCTGTTAGGCATTTACATGAAACGTCTGCTTGTGTCCTCTGCCCATTTCTTGACTGGGTTTTTGGTTTCTCAGGTTTTGAGTTTGAGAAGTTCTTGACAGAGTTTGGATACTAGCCCTTTATCTGATATGCCATTTGTGAATATCTTCTCCCATTCTGTAGGCTGTCTTCCAGTTTTGTGGAATGTTTCCTTTGCTGTGTAAAAGCTTTTTATCTTGATGAAGTCCCAAAAGTTCATTTTTGCCTTTGTCTTCCCTTCCTCTGGAGACGTGTTTAGCAAGAAGTTAATGTGGCTGAGATCAAAGAGGTTGCTGCCTGTGTTCTCCTCTATTTTGAGGGATTCCTGTCTCACCTTTAGGTCTTTCATCCATTTTTAATTTGTTTTGGCATGTGGTATAAGTGGTCCAGTTTCATTTTTCAATTTTCTGGGAAAATTGTCCAATTTTCCCAACATTTGTTAAAGAGACTGTCTTTTTTCCATTGGATATTCTTTCCTGCTTTGTTGATTAATTGACCACAAAGTTGCAGTTTTTGGTTTTCTTTTTCAACATTCTTCTGGCTATTCAGGGCCTTTTCTGGTTCCATACCAATTTTAGAATTATTTGTTACAGATCTGTAAAAAATGCTGGTGTTATTTTGATAGGGATTGCATTAAATATGTATATTGCTTTGTGTAGCATGAACATTTTAACAATATTTCTTTTTACAATCCATGAGGATGGAATGTACTTCCATTTCTTTGTGTCTTCCTCGATTTATTTCTTAAGTGTTCTCTAGTTTTCAGAGTACAGATCTTTTACCTCTTTGGTTAGATTTATTCCTAGGTATCTTACAGTTTTTGGTGCAATTGTAAATGGGATCAATTCCTTGATTTCTCTTCCTGCAGCTTTGTTGTTTGTGTACAGAAATGCAACAGACAGGGCATTTGGGTGACTCAGTTGGTTAACATCTGCTTTCATCTCAGGTCATGATCCCAGAGCCCTGGGATCAAGCCCCACATTGGGCTCTCCACTCAGCGACAAGTCTGCTTCTCCCTCCCCCCTCCCTCTGTGATATCTCTCGCTTTTTTTCTCTCTCATATACATAAATAAAATCTTATAAAATGCAATGGACTTCTCTGTGTTGATTTTATATCCTGCGACTTTTTTGAATTGATGAATCAGTTCTAGAAATTTTTTGGTGGAGACTTTCAGGTTTTCTACATAGAATTATGTTGTCTGCATGGGGCGCCTGGGTGGCTCAGTGGGTTGAAGCCTCTGCCTTCGGCTCGGGTCATGATCCCAGGGTCCTGGGATCGAGTCCCGCATCGGGCTTTCTGCTCAGCAGGGAGCCTGCTTCCTCCTCTCTCTGCCTGCCTCTCTGCCTACTTGTGATCTCTGTCTGTCAAATAAATAAATAAAATATTAAAAAAAAAAAAAAGAATTATGTTGTCTGCAAAAAGTGAAAGTTTGACTTCTTCTTCACCAGTTTGGATGCTTTTTATTTCTTTTTGTTGTCTGATTGCTGAGGCTAGAATTTCCAGTACTATACTGAACAACAGTGGTGACAATGGACATCCCTATCATGTTCTTGACCTTAAGGGAAAAACTCTGTTTTTTCCCCAATGAGGATGAGATTAGCTGTGGGTCTTTTATATATGGCCTTTATGATGTTGAGGTTATATTCCCTTTCCCTACTTTGTGGAGGGTTTTTATCAAGAAAAGATGCTGTATTTTGTCAAATGCTTTCTCTGCATCTATTGCAAGGATCATATAGTTCTTATCCTTTCTTTTATTAATGTGTATCATGTTGATTGATTTGCAAATGTTGAGGCACCCCTGAAGCCCAGAAATAAGTCCCACTTGCTCATGGTAAATAATCCCTTCCATGTACTGTTGGACCTGATAGGTTAGTATCTTGTTGAGAACTTCTGCAACCATGTTCATCAGGGATATTGGTCTGTAAATCTCCTTTTTAGTGGGGTCTTTCTCCAGTTTTGTGATCAAGGTAATAATGGCCTCATAGAATAAGTCTGGAAGTTTTCCTTCCATTTCCATTTTCTGGAGCAGTTTCAGAAGAATGGATATTAATTTCTCTTTAAATGTTTGGCAGAATTCCCCTAGGAAGCCATCTGGCCCTGGACTCTTGTTTACTGGGAGATTTTTGATTACTGATTCAATTTCTTTACTGGTTATGGTTCAGATTTTCTATTTCTTCTGTTTCTGTTTTGATGGTTTATGTATTTCTAGGAATTTATCCATTTCTTCCAGACTGTCTAGTTTGTTGGAATATAATGGCTTGTCATATTCTGTTATAATTGTATTTCTGTGACATTGGTTGTAATTTCTCCTCTTTCATTCATGACTTTTTTTGGGTCTTTTATCTTTTCTTTCTGATAAGTCTGGCTATGGTTTTATCAATTTTGTTAATTCTTTTTTTTCCCCATTTATTTATTTATTTATTTTTATTTATTTTCAGCGTGTCATGGCCGGCACGACAAATCGACCAGGAACATGAGGGTAAGAGGATGAAGAAAAGATAGATGGGGGCAGGAGGAGCACTGAGGAGGATGTCCAACAGTGCTAAGTTTATTCAAAGCATTAAGGCCATATATATAGCAATATTACAATAGGAGAAGCAATACATCTGTGTCTAGTTAAACAACCACAAGTTCCCATAATAAGTTTCACAATTAACTATAAGTAGACCTCGTGACACCAAATGGCTGATGCCAGTACAATTGTTCTGTATTGATACAGCAAATCTGAAAGTAATTTATGGGCTGTACTAGGGCAGCAAGGACCAGCCACGAACTTATGACCCCAACCGAAATGTTCTCATTTGTTTAGCAAGTGTGTGGGAAGTTACGTAGGTGAGCACACAACACATAGCACAGACCCTTTCTCAGTGCTACTCAACTTTCCCCGTCCTAAACCTTTTGTTAGGTTATTCGGACTTTAAAGGAGGCACAAGTCAGGGCCTGGTTTGGTCCTCGTCTCAAGCCTTATTGCGGCCTCCCACATCAGCGTAACAGTATTCATTGTTTTTGCACCACACCCAGTGCTCCATGCAATCCGTGCCCTCCCTAATACCCACCACCTGGTTCCCCCATCCTCCCACCCCTTCAAAACCCTCAGATTGTTTTTCAGAGTCCATAGTCTCTCGTGGTTCACCTCCTCTTCCAATTTCCCTCAACTCCCTTCTCCTCTCCATCTCCCCTTGTCCTCCATGCTATTTGTTAATTCTATCAAAGATACAGCTCCTAGTTTCATTGATCTGGTCTACTGGTTGGTTGTTTTTTTGTTTTGTTTTGAATTTTCTGTATCACTTATTTCTGCTCTAATCTTTATTATTTCCCTTCTCCTGCTGGATTTAGGTACTTTATTTGCTGTTCTTTTTCCAGCTCCTTTAGGTGTAAGGTTAGGTTGTTTACTTGAGACTTTTCTTGCTTCTTGAGGAATGCCTGTATTGCTATATACTTCTCTCTTAGGATTGCCTTTACTATGTTCTAAAGGTTTTGAACAGTTGTGTTTTCATTTTCATTTGCTTCCATGTATTTTTTTTAATTCTTCTTTAATTTTCTGATTGACCTATTCATTCTTTAGTAGAATGCTCTTTATCCTCCATGTATTTGTGGTCCTTCCAAATGTTTTCCCTGTGGCTGACTTCAAGTTTCATAGCTTTGTGGTTCAGAAATATGCGTGGTGTCTTTTTTGTACTGGCTGAGGCCTGATTTGTGACCCAGTATGTGACCTATTCTTGAGAATGTTCCACGTGCACTCGGAAATAATAGGTATTCTGCTGCTTTAGGAGGAAATGCTCTGGATATATCTGTGAAGTCCATCTGGTCCAATGCGTCATTCAAAGCCTTTGTTTCCTTGTTGATCTTCTGCTTAGATGATCTATTGCTGTAAGTGAGGTGTTAAAGTCCCCTACTAATACTGTATTATTATCAGTGAATTTAATTTTGTTAACTCATTTATATATTTGACTACTCCCAAGTTGGGGGCATAAATATTTACAATTATTAGATCTTCTTGTTGGATAGATCCCTTTATTATGATATAATGTCTTTCCTCATCTTTTATTACAGTCTTTGGATTAAAATCTAGTTTTTCTGATAGAAGAATGGCTACTCCAGCTCTCCTGATGTCCATTAGCATGACAAATGGTTCTCCACCCCCTCATTTTCGATCTGGAGGGGTCCTTGGATCTAAAATGAGTCTCTTGCAGGCAACATATCGATGGGTCTTGTTTTTTAATCCATTCTGATACCCTACATCATTTGATTTGGAGCATTTAGTCCATTTACATTCAGAGTAATTACTGAAAGATAAGAATTTAGTGCCATTGTATTACTTGTGAAGTTGCTGCTCCTGTAAATTACCTCTGTTCCTTTCTAGTCTTTGTGACTTTTTGTCTCTCTTTCCCACCCAGAGGGTCCCCTTTAATATTTTTTTGCAGGGCTGGCACAGTGTTCATGAACTCCTTTAGTTTTTGTTTATCTTGGGAACTCTTTCTCTCTCCTTCTATTCTGGATGACAGCCTTGCTGGATAAAGTATTCTTAGCTGTGGATTTTTCCCATTTAGTACCTTGAATATATCATGCCAGTCCTTTCTGGCCTGCCAGGTCTCTGTGGACAGGCCTATGACCAGCCTTATGTGTCTACCTTTGTAGATTAAGGACTTTTTCTCCTAAGCTGCTTTCAGGAATCTCTCTTTATCTTTGTATTTTGCAAGTTTCACTATTGTTTCATGGTGTTGATCTGTTTTTGTTGGGTTTGAGGGGTGTTCTCTGTTCCTCTTGGATTTGAATGCCTATTTCCTTCTCTTGGTTAGGGAAGTTCTTAGCTATAATTTGTTAAAATAAATGTTCTACCCCTCCTTTCTGCTCTTCTGCTTCTGGGATTCCTATGACACGGATTCCTATGACACTTTACGGAATCACTGAGTTCCCTAACTCTACCTTCGTAATTTAATATTTTCTTTCACTCTTCTTTTCAGCGTATTTTTCCATAATTTTACCTTCTATATCACCTGTCCTCTCCTCTGCTTCTTTAGTCCTTGTAGTGATTATATCCAGTCAGTTTTGCATCTCAGTTATAGCATTTTTTATTTCAGCCTGACTAGTTTTTAGGTCTTTTATCTCTGCAGCAAAGGTTTTTCTGCTGTTTTCTATGCTTTATTCAAGTCTAGCTAGTAGTCTTTTAACTGTTGATCTAAATTCTTGATCAGATATATTGCTTATATATCTGCTTTGAACAAAACTCTGGCTGTGATATCTTTCTGACCTTTCTTTTGGGGAGAATTCCTCCATTGTGTCATTTTGACTAAGTTTCTATCTTTCTCGTGTTATGAAAGCTTGTTACATTTCCTGCATCTCAGAGTAATGCTATATGAAAAAGAGGTCCTACATAATGCAGAGCCTAGCACTTCAAGAAGTGTTTCTGGTGTATACTGTGTGCACACTGCTATTGTGTTTTGGCTGCTCTTTTCTACCTGTTTGTCCTGTAAAAGTCACCTTTATGTCAAAGTGGTTCCTCTGGGTCTTGAGATAATGAGCAACTTGACTTGGGATTTTCTGCAAATTTCCATATATTAAACTGTAAAACTGCATTTTTTCCCAAATCACAAATGAATAAAATTGAGTTTTGTTTAAAAAAAAAAAAAAAGGATGGTAGCTTTACAGGCAGCAGAAATCTCCTAGTCACCCCAGGAACACAAACAGGTTTCATCTCCAGGACTGCATCAGAATGATTGGTGCTGTCTCTGTTGTGGAAGGCTTGAGAGGCCTGGGGAGGAGATGGGCTCAGCTAGACAGTGGTGGCCTAATGACACACAACTGTCACAGGGAGAAACGCAGCATGACACTAGTTATCTGCCTGCCCTGAAGCAGCAACAGAGCTCTGAGTGCTGCTGCTTCCATGTGGCCTGGGTGGTGGGTTTTGTGGTGGAGGCAGTGGCCTCAACTGGAGACACAGGTATTATCTACAATTAATCTGCTGGGATGCAAAACCAGCAGGGTCTGTTTGTGCCATGGTAGGTTCATGTCAACCTTGTTAGCCTTCATAATAATCCTATGAGATAATGTTTTTATTACCACTCCATAGAGGAGAAAACCAAGGAATTAAGTAACTTTCTCAAGGTCACACAGAAGACTACAAAGCTTGGACCAGAACCCAGACTCCTGAAGCCTGCACTCGGTCTGCCACCTACAACTTCATCCTCAGGGTCCCCTGGAGGGGGCCCAGCTGACCAAAATAACTCTACTTGAAGCAATGAAGAATCCCATGGGCCTATCAGATAAGTGTGGCTTCAAAACACCTCCAATAAGTTCTATTTCAGGCATTGCAAATAAACCCAAACATCCACATACAACAACCAAACATTGGCTGTCTGGCATTTAACATTTCTTTTCTCAAAGAAAAGAAAGAAATCTCTAGTGTAAAGCAGTGATCCTTCCTCCCCTGTTGGCAAAACTGGGTAAACAACAGTGTCTCTACACTCCAGCAATGGAGGTCTATGGTTTCATTTTAGCCCTAACACTGATTCATGTTGAATCTGTAGGGGTGATGAAAATGCTCTATGTTTGGATTCTAGATTGTGAGAGTGATTATGCGACTCTCCATAGTTTCTAAACTCACTGAACTTAATGCTTAAGAAGTAGGTGATTTTAGGGGCACCTGGCTGGCTCAGTCAGTTAAGCATCCAACACTTAGTTTCGGCTCAGGTCATGATCTCAGGGCCATGAGATCAAGCCCGGTGTCAGGCTCTGGCTCAGCGTGGAGCCTGCTTGTCCCTCTCCTCTGCTCCTCTCCCCACTTGTGTTCTTTCTCTCTCTCTAATAAATAAACTTAAAAAAAAAGAAAGAAGTCGGTGATTTTATTGTGTGTAAATCAAACCTCAATAAAGCTGCTAGAAACAGAAGTACAGAATTCTCAACAGATCCCAACAGCACAGAGAGCCGTTCACGGCAAGCCGCAGAGCACCAGGTCAGCACAGTAACAACACATGGATCCCATGGTTAGGATTCATAGCCTGTGCCCTGGCCTCTTTTCTCAAAATCCAGACAAAACACAGGAGAAGGCAATGCAGCAGAACTTTATCTACTTCATAGGTGCTCAGCAAATATTGATTGCCTAGGTTCTGGTGGTTATTTTTAAACTCCAGTTGATGAGATCCTAAATAACCAAAGTGGTGACAGTTATTAGTATTTTTATATTCTGAGATATTAATTCCCTGTCCACCTCCTCTAAGAATCTTATGCAGGAAATAAGCTATTCCTAAGACGTTGAGAAGGAACCAGCCACTTGTGCAGGCTGAGCCAGAAGAGTCAGCTGTCAGCCTTGGAATTCCACAGGAGAAATCAGTCTGTGCTTGTAAGACCATCTCTAACCCCTTTTGGGTCTCACTTTGTTTTTTTTTAAACTGAGTTATAACTGACTTACAACATTATATTGGCATCAGGTGTACAATATAATGATTCAATATTTTCATCTATTACAAAATGATCACAATAAGTCTAGTTAACATCCATCACCACACAGAGCTAACAATTTTTTTCTTGTGATGAGAACACTTTTAAGATTTACTCTTAGGAACTTTCAAATATGCAATACAGCGTTATTAATTATCGCTGCCAAGCCTACATTACATCCGAGGCATTATTTATTTTCTGACTAGACATTTGTACCTTTTGACCTTCTTCACCCATTTCTCCCCTCCTCATCCCCTAGCAATCACCCGTCTGTTCTCTGTGTCTTTGAGTCTGGGATTTGGGAATCGTTTTTTTGGTCTCACTTTTTGTAAACAATCAAGAAATGGTATGATAATGCCTTTATGATGTTGTAAGTCTAAAGCCAATTGAATGTTTTGCCATCCCCAAAGCTCTTTCAGTGGTAAATAAGGCATCAACACATTCTGGGGGCTTTGGATTACCTATATTTTAATCTCTATCAGTCACTGGGACATAAACTTTCAAAGCAGACTTGACTCTCAGCAGTGATAGCACTCTCTCCTGATAATCAGTTTTTTTCCCTTCAAATTGCACAGCCCTACATCAGCATCTGTGGGTTTGTAAATGAAGCCCGCACGACACTCCCTAAGTGGCTTGATTTGACAAAACCAAAAATACCCTTTAAGACATTTAAAAATAAGCACAAATGTGTCTGTGTTAAGAAGGTTATATATTCATTAAGAACGTGAATTTGTGAAACCATTTCCAACCACATGATGAGAGTGATTGAAAAACTGAGGACAGGACGTATGTTTGCTGCAAATGACACCCTCCAAGCAGGCACAAGCAAGGGAAGCACACAAACAAGGCTGAGTTCTCGCACACTCTACCTGTTGTGTAAATGGGTGTGTTGCATTCTGACCCGGGAGTCAGGAATGTTAAAGGCCAATTTCCAGTTCACCATGGATTTGGCTTCCTATTTACCTGGACACTGATCTGGAGAGGCAGGCATTAAATACTAACTTGCTGGGCATGAGTGAGGCAAGAAAAGACATATAAGAAACCTAAATTAAGTTGAGACGTGGAATAATTAAATACTGCTACCATAAGCATAATTTTCAGAAGTCACTCAGATTTGTTCTAATACTTGCAGGACCCAAGACAAGAGCACAAGTAGAGACTCCATACCAGATGACTACAACAATTAAAAGTTAGAAACCAAGTCACAAAACTTAACTACAATATGTTCATTCATCCTACCTGACCACCTACACCTTTGCAATGATCTAAACCAGGCTGGTGTCGAGGATGCTTAGAAGCCTGGGCTGGCCGACGATGGGGCAGGGAAAACTGGCCCCAGGCCTCTGGCCCTGGACCACCCTTTCCCCTTCCCACCTTAGGTTCCATCCTGCCCTGCAAAGCCCTTATATGCATCTGTGACCCCCTCAGCAACACAGCCATGCTCCGCTAACACCCCCTTATACATAATTGCCTGCTGGGCCTGCATGTATGTGGCATGAAAGCCAGCAATGCAGTGTAGTTTTGAAAGAACGGATCCAGGACAGAAGCCCATACATCACCCCATGGAGTCAGGAACATTTGGGCAGAGAATTCCCAGGTTTTAAACACATGGAGCACAGTCTAGTGGGGATGGCATGGGGTCCTGGCAGATGTGCTCCACTGGCCCTGCAGAATCCTCGTTTCAACATAAGAGGCACAGCCAGAATGAAAGGGTCTCTAGACCTTGGGGCTCAGGTTGGGGGCTCCTCTTAGCAGGACCTAAAGGTGGTTCCAGAGCCACTGACAACAATGCTATAATCTACCTTATTTAGACACTGTAAATTCAGAGACAAGAGACAAATGGGAAGTTGTACTTATTTCATCAAAGTCTTTCAGAAGACAGAAAGAGTAGCAATCCCAAGTGTTAAGAGATGATAATCCTCACACACACAGGCATTCTTAAAATGCTGAAGTTTCTTCTCCAAGGAGCTCAGGAATGATAAGTAGATCCAAACCCACCCTTGGAAAGAGCAGCTCAATCCCAACATCAGGAATGTTTTTCTACAAAAGCTGGGAAAACACTGAAACCAAAGATGAAGCATTCACTCACTTACTGATTTGAGAAATATTCACAGAGGGACTTCTATGTGCAAGGCACTGTTCAAAGTGTAGACGATACAATGACGAACAGGACAAGCAGAAGTCCTGCCCTCATGGTGCCTACATTCCAGTGGGATATAGGCAAGAACAGAGGAATAAGCAAATCGTTTCCATTTGTAGCAGATTTCCTGAAGAAAACAAAACAGGGAGAGACTAGAGAATGAGGAGGGGTGTGTGTGTGTGTGTGTGTGTGTATGTGCGCGCGCGCACGCATACATGCATGTACTTTTCTGTGTGGGGGTAGCTGCTTTAGTTAGAAGGTCCGGGATGAACTCAATGAGGAAGTCCAAGTGCTTAGTGACCATCAATGACAGATCCTGCTGATCAAGCAGTCCGACTCCACAGTGGACCAGGTCTCTTATGGAGGAAGGCTGAATCCGAGGAGCAAGGTGGTTCCATTACGAATGGAGAGCTCGGCTGCCCAGAACATGATGCGTGTCCCAGAATGAGCCACTCCACCTCAGCAGGCCTCATTGAAGAACCTTGGAATGGAGAGGACAATGTCCACAGTGTAGAATTACTGTGATCCCAAGTGACATCACATATCATATAAAGCAAGGCCTGTTGTAGGCAGCTCCCAGTAATAAATTATTATAATTTCTAGTAGTTCAAATAAACCTTGCCAGTCAGAACTTTGGTTTTTTGTTTTGTTTTGGTTTGGTTTGGTTTTTTCTCATCTGGAGCAGAGCAAGGCTCAATTTCTTGGAAAAGGAGACACAGCTGTAAAATACGGCATGCCTGTCTGTCAGATGAAGAACGTCCCCTGGGCCCTCAGGTGGCAAATACAGTGATGACAGCGGGGACAGGAGGACTACAGCCACTGCAGCTCATGGAGGTTCTGCTGATATATTTTGCTCGCCTTCAGAGTGAAGGGATAATCTGGATCCAGGGTTTTGACACTTGAGCTGCAGAAAGACCATAAGAGCTTCTTAACAGATTCCAGGTCCAGACACTAAGCGATGTTGATTCCGGAGGTCTTGAGGTGGCGACAAGGAAATGCATTTTTACTACACACCCAGCTAATTCCAAGACAGGTGGTCTCCTGACTCTACTCTGAGCGACACTGAACTGGATGATGTCTTGCACCTTGGGTAACACCTGTTATGGAAATCTAAGCTGAATTTGGCTTGAGAGTCTGCTCACATCAAAGGATCAGATGAGCTAAACTCGAGCGGGCTCAAAGTCTACCTTGCCTCAAACTTAATGAACTCCCACATTGCCCTAACAATCGGCTGGATAGACAAATATATGCAAACTGCCTTGGCCACCTCGGGAATAGAGAGGTGCATGTTTGTTATCTGCTCTGAGGCCCCCAAAGGAAAGGGGAGCTGTGTATATGCAAATCAGTGTTGTGCTGTGTATTGTAATTTTTAGCAGCTCTGAGGAAAGTGAAACTTAATGCTTCAGTTAGGCTCCTGGGAATCTGATCTTTACAGTCAGGGTAGGAACATACAGTTTCTATCAAGCTTGTCCTCTCAAAAATGTTAACTATTGACTCTGGTAGTAACAGTGTTGGAGAACATTATTATTCCGCCTCTAATTCAGATGGTCTTTTTTGCATAACAATAATATAAAATGAGATGGTAAAAATAAGGCAAGCAACCACCAACAGAAACCAGACTAATGCAAGCAGCCAGGAGACCTGGTGTTTCTAGGTTTGGGTCTGCTGCTGAGCGGTTATATGATTTTGGCTTTGAGAGACCTGGTTTCTCCATTTACAGCAGTGTCACTCCCTTCCACTAAGGTGTGCATCTGGTCAGACAGTGGCTGAGGAACCAGCCACTGTGGGGCATGTCACTTCCTTCATATCAGCCTAAAGAACAGCAGCTCTCAAAAGCGGGTCTCTGCGTTTCCTCTGGCCCAGTCAAGCCTATGCTCAAGGATGCTAGGAGAGCTCAGGATGGCTGCAAGTGAGGGCAGGGGGCCAGGAGAGGAGGAAAATTGTGGCCACAGTAGGCAACTGTGCGAACTAAGGGAGAAGAGATGGCATGATGCGCCTACGACTGCGGGTATCCTCAGATCAGAGTTTCCGAATGACTCAAACCACGGCGCATAAACGAGAGAAGAAACACTAGCGGCAGACCATCTGTGAAATCTCATCAGACACGGGGCAGGAAAGGAGAGCCAAAGAGGAGACGCGTCCAAAAGGCAGGAGAAGTGTGCCCACTGCCGTTAGTGATACGCACAGAGTCTAATATTATCTCAGTCCAAACTAATTTCCTTGCTGACCTTTTTGCCTCTCCTTCCATTTGATTATCTTAGATTTATTCCTGGTTGACATTGCACTTGCTGGCTGTGGTTGCTCCAAATGAGCCCCTCATGCTTCAAGCCCCCAGCATTGACTCTGCCTCCAAGCTGGTGAGTGCCACATGCAATTTTCTAAACCTCTAAGGTCAAATGATGCAGGCACCTTTTGCGGTCTCCTCTGTACCAGCATCTCTCTGTGATGAACACCGGGCTTCTATCGGAACCCGGCTCCATGCCTGTCTTCCCTCTCTTCCCTATCACTGTGCTGGAAGTTATCCTTCTCCTCGCTGCCGCCCTCCTCCCTTCTGCCTCTGCACTTTGTATCACAAATCAGGATGACAGATGCACCAACCCAAACACAAGCCCAAGGTGATGGAAGATTTGTTTTCAAAAAATCTTAATAAAATAAGTAAGCAGAAAAAATATACAGAGTCACTAGAACTAGTTTACCACAAGGAGGGATTTCAGAAGTGGAGCATCTTAGGAGGAGAGCATCAGGGATGCAGCTGTGTGGGACAAGGTCTAAATCCAGACACTCTGCCCTTGTGTCATGTGTTGGGGCCCAATAAGAGACAGTGTTTCTTTACCGAGTGGCTGAAGCACCCAGACCCCGCAGCTAGACTGCCTACAGCTGAGGATATCAGACCACAGCCATTCTCTGCTCGTCCAGTTACTAGGCACACTGCCATGAGCAAATTATTTAACTTTCTGTGCCTCCAGTTCCCAACATATAAAATGGGATGAATTACAGTATTTATCTCACTGGGGTTCCTGTAAGTGTTCAATAAACAGGTAAAGTGCCTTAAACAATGCTTGACGTTCCAAGTGTTTTGTAAGTGAGCTGTCACTAGCTAGAAGTCTTGAAGGAAATCCTTTTTTAAAAAGCTTTGCATTATGGAAAATTTCAAATATAAACAAAAGAAAAGAAAACAGTATAACGAAGCCCCATGTACACATCTCCTAGCTTCGACAGTTATCGACTCATGGCCAGTCTGATTTCTCTCCGCCCTATCAATTCTGTCTGCCCTCTCCTTCAGATTACTTTGAAGCAAATCCCAGGCATTGTTCTAATTCATCTAATTCAATATTTCAGTATGGATCTCTAAAAGATAAGATTTGTTTTTTTTTTTTAAAGAACCTACCCACAATACCATTTTCATTCCTAAAAAATATTAACATTTTCAAAAAACAGTATTTGACAGGTCCCAGAATACTCAGTTCAAGAGGGCTAAAACTTAAACTGTTATCATTTCCTTTACACTTCAACACATAAATAGCACATACTCAACAGTATTCATAATTGAAACTAATTGATTTTTAAATTTTTCTTGTCTAACAGTTTTATTGAGACTCCTACTATACACCAAAAGGTAGTTCTGTTCCTTTGAAAATTAAAAAGAACTGGGGCTTGTGGGTGGCTCAGTCAGTTGAGCATCCAACTCTTGATTTCAGCTGAGGTCATGATCTCATGGGTCATGGGATCAAGCCCCAAGTCGAGCCCTACATTGGGCTCTGCACTGAGGAGTCTGCCCAAAGATTCTCTCCCTCTCCCTCGGCCCCTCTCCCTGCTCACACTCTCTCTCTAAAATAAATAAATAAAATGTTAAAAAAAAGAAAATTAAAAAGAACCAAAGCTCTCTTCTAAATGCGCAATACATTCTGAGAGGCATACTTTCAGGGACCATTAACAATAATTGTACTTTCTGTCGTGATTCATTCTGTTCTACGCAAGTTTAACTGATATTACCAATTGCATTACTGAAGATACCATAATGCATAATATATTCTACAAGGGGATTCTCTTTTTTATATATGAAAGCCAGATTTCAGTTCTAAAAATGTGATGACTATCTATTCCATATCCTTAAAAGCATATTATTACTATGATTCTTGAAATTTTTATATTACTAGAGGGAAGGAAAGCAGAAAAAAATGTTGACCATTCCATGGGACCAATCACAGTATCGCCTGCCGAAGTCTGGCCAACTTCCGTTGTATTTGGCTAAAATGCCTTGCCACAAGTGTTAACAGTCTTGTTGCTAAGAACAACAGTGGTCTCTTCAGACCCAGGTGAAATGATTTATGGCTCTGCTCTCTTGACAATGGCTTGTGTCATCTAACCACATACACACAGACAAATATGCCTCGACAGCTGTCAACAGTTTATAAACCATCCAGGCTTCCACTAATGTCAACAGATGTCAATAAACTCAAGGCCTCGAGTGTCTTTCTATACATGGTTGCTCTATTTTGTTCTCATCTACAGCTGACAGCTGCTTCTGAGTTAAGGCTGCTACCCCACAAGGCACAACAGAGATGAACTGGAAAGGAGTGACTGGCCCAGAGCAATTGGAGAAAGGAGGAGTGCACTTTGGTCTCGAGTACTTGGAAAAGGGTCCCTTAAGTGCTTGCTATTAAAAAAAAAACAAAACAAAAAAAAACAGTGTTTGGACAAAACGCTGTCCTTTTATGATTAATTAAACAATGAAAATGGTTAATAATCTGGAACTAAAAGTTCCATTTGTTGGGAACATAATGAGGGTGAACTTTTAAGGGAAGATTAAAAAAAAAGAAATTTTGTTTTAAAATATAAGTAAGGACACATTACTACTGAACTTAGTTATTATTTTATGTCAGCTTCCTTCTTTATGATTCTTTACTTCCCTTACATAGGTCAGAGAGGTAAACAGTACCAGCCCACAACCATTTATAGCATAATTTAGAAAATTAACTTATTATTGTCCATAAAGAAATTTTCTACCTCAAAATGACATGATAGGCAAAACAATCTAACTTGCCTTTTTTTCTTTTGAATATGCATTCACTAAAAAGACATATACTGCAACAGTTTTGGGAAATAAATGCAGAAACCTTAAATAAAAGACTTTTCAGAATGCTTTCACCTTATGTGTCTTAGACAGTAAATCAGATTCTCGGTGAGTCTGTGCAATTACAGACACAGTGGGAATCAAAACTAGTTTGGGTTCAATTAGTAAAACACTTAAACAGTCTGGGTTTTAGGAAAGCTTTTTAAGAGTACTTATGTATAACTGGAGAACTTATTTCCATCACTTATATCTGGCAGGGCTATTGCCTTGCATTGTACAAGTACCATAATCGCCTTTCCAAAGGCAACAAAATTCCACTGTATTTTGAAATTCTTACAGATAAACTAACTTTGAAGAAAGGTAAGTAAAAATGGCCATGACTTAAAAAGTCATGGGTCTCAAACTGGTAATGGCAATTCTTGTTAAACAATCCTTTTAGGGACGCCTGGGTGCCTCAGTCAATTAAGTGTCTGCCTTCAGCTCAGGTCATGATCCCAGGGTCCTGGGACTGAGCCCTGCATTGGGCTCCCTGCTCAGTGGGGAGTCTGCTTGTCCTTCTGCCTTTGCCCCTCCCCCGGCTTGTGCTCTGTTTCTCTCTCAAATAAACAAATAAAATCTTAAAAAAAATAAAACCAATCCTTTTAATGCGATTGTTCAGCTTTTTCTCTTATACAAAATAGCACATTTGTGAACAAAGTGTAGAATATTTAGAAATATGTAAAGTAAAAATTAAAAGATCTCTAATTCAACCATTTAGAAAAAGTGAATTAATAAGATATTATTTCAGTGCATTTCCTTAAAAAATATATTGGTGTAACATCACAAAATTGAGATCTACTTTATTTTCAGTTTTGTATCCAATTTTTTGTTCAGTTTTCTTTGTATTATGGGCATTCTCTCACTATCAGATATGTTTCTTAGCAGCTTGATTTTTTTGATCGCTTTATGACATATCACCACAGGGGTATACCTTCATAGGGATATACTATAATTTCTTTAAAACATTTCCTGTTTTTGAAAATGTAGTTTTCCATTCTTCCAATTTTATGATAAAATTAATGTCATATATTAAAATAAGTAACCAAATCTTGTCAATTGTAGCTATTAATTACCTTTCAAAACCATCCATTGTTCTACATTCCCACTGTTACTTCCATAATTCTCTCACTAATATTAATAACTCTCTAGATTCTTTGCCCTCAGGCTTTCTCTCCACCAGTTCATTTTCTAAACTCCAGACAAAGTAATTTTATCTTTCATTTTTGTTTAACTCGCAGAGTTTGATAACACACTATGTTATAAGTATATAAGAAAGCTGGATTCTCAAGTATTGATGGTTAGAATCTAAGTACATATTTTAAGGAGAGCAATTTGGCAGATCTGTAGATATTATGAATTACAAATTATAAATTCAAAGCATATATTTCTTTTAAGAGAGGCAATTCCACAATTAGAAATGTAAGGTACAGCTCAATAAATCAGTGACAAAGGATGCAAGAATATACAATGCGGAAAGTCTCTTCAGTAGTCTCTTCAACAAATGGTGTTGGGAAAACTGGACAGCCACATGCAAAAGAATGAAACTGGACCACTTTCTTACACCATACACAAAAATAAATTCAAAATGGATTAAAGACCTAACATGAGTCCTAAAACCATAAAACTCCTAGAAGAAAACATGGGCTGTAAACTCTTGGACATGGACCTTAGTAATATTTTTCTGGGTCTGTCTCCTTAGACAAAAGAAACAAAATCAAAAGTAAGTAACTGGGGCCACATCACACTGAGAAGGTTTTGCACAGCAAAGGAAACTATCAAAAAACAAAACAAAACAAAAAGACAACCTACTAAATGGGAGAAGATATTTCCAAATAATATATCTGGTAAGGAGTTAATATCCAAAATATAAATAAAACTTGTACAACTAAACACCAAAAAACAACCTAATTAAAAATGGGCAGAGGACCTGAATAGACATTTTCCCAAAGAACAGATGACCAAAAGACATATGAAAAGATGCTAGGCATCACAAACCACCACGGAAATGCAAATCAAAACCACCTGTCAGAATGGCTAGAATCAAAAAGACAAGAAACAACAAGTGTTGGCAAAGATGTGGAGAGAAGGGAACACTCATGCATTATTGGTGGGAATGTAAACTGGGGTGACTACCAGGGAAAACAGCATGAAGGCTCTTCAAAAATTAAGAACAGAGCTATCATATGACTCAGAAAATGGTATTTACCCAAAGAAAATGAAAACACACTAATTCAAAAAGATACACCAACCCCTTATGTATATTTTGGTATTATTTGTAATAGTCAAGATATGGAACTAATATAAGTGTCCAATAGGTGAATGGATAAAGAAAATGCAGTGTGTGTTTGTGTGTGTGTGTATGTGTATATATATACATATATATGTGTGTGTATGTATATGTGTGTGTGTGTGTGTGTGTATATATATGTATATATGAGATCTTGGCATGTATGACAATGTGAATGGGCCTGGGGGGTATTGGGCTAAGTGAAATAATTCAGACAGAGGAACACAAATACCACGTAATTTCTGTGGGATCTAAGAAAAAAAAAACAAACAGGAATAGACTCAAATACAGAGAACAACCTGTGCCCGAGGGGAGGTAGGTAATGGGATAGGCAAAACAGATGAAGGGGACTAAGAGGTACAAACCTGCAGTTATAAAACAAGTCACAGGGAAAAATAGCACAGCATAGGGAACATAGTCAATATTATAATGTTGTACAGTGACAGATGGTTACTGCACTTATGGTGATCATTTCATAATATAATAAATGTCAAATAACAATGTTACACCCCTAAAACTAACACATTACTGAATGTCAATTATACTCTACCTAAAAATAAAAAGTAAATTTATCATACAAATATACACATATATAGCAGATGAAATTATTCTGTATAAAGTTTGTCATTATAACTTTTTTTAGGACAAATACTGGAACCAATCTAAAAGCTTATCATTAGGTTAAATACATTATTGTCATTATTAAATGGAATACTATGCAACTAATAAAAAGGGTAAGGCAGTTCTTTACATGCAAATATGTAATAAACTCCAAGAAACATTTAAAGTGAAAAAAAGTACATAAAGTAACATATAATATGTTACACATTGTATAAATAATAAAATAAGAAAAACATAGCTTTCTTGAACATGCACAGAATAATTCTGGAACAACAGGTTAAGAAATTGGTAAAACTGGTTGCATTCAGGGAAGCAAATGTATGGACAGGGAATAAGGTTGGAAGATAAAATTCTTAACATATGACAGTGCATCTTTTGAACAAGAGCCATCAAATTTTTAAGGAATCAAATTTTTAAGGAATTTTTACTTGAGAGAAAGAGAGAGAGAGAAAGGAAGAGAGAGAGAAAGAGAGAGACAGTACACATGCACAAGGAAGGGGGAGGAGGAGAGGGAAAAGCAGACTCTCTGCTGCACAGGGAGCCCATTGCAGAACTGGATCCCAGGACCTTGGGATCTGAAGGCAGACACTTAAACACTGAGCCACGCAGGTGTTCCAAATTATTAAGGAATTTAAAAGAAGAAATGAAAGAGGATATTCACAACCATTACTCATGTATTCAATACTTATGTATGCCAAATCTGAACATTTTGCTCTGGACATAGTTCAATTCTCCTGCCTACCCTCCTTTATTCTAAAAATTACTGGTGCTAAAGAATGTGCAAGTCAGGGTTCCAAAAGGAAGTACATACAGGAAAGAACTATAGAAATCTGTATAAGATTCCCTTGCATCTTTGGGCAGATACCATTCCATATAAGCACAGGGCAAAGCTTGGGAGAAAACAGCTAGCAGGGAGATGTGAGTTGAATGGAGGTTTCTGAGGTCCTACAATTCCAGGAGATACTAGAGTTCAAAACAGTCTCAGTAAAGAGAGTTTGCTGAAAACTCTGGGTATTCTTTTGAGACCTAGCTTAGACCTACAGTTAGGGCTATTCTAGAACTTCCCTAACAAAGCCCCAAAACAGACTTTTGCAGGGTCACACCAATGTGCAAATTGATTGCCTGCCAGAAACCTCAACACTTTTCATAGGAAGACAAAACCCAGTCTCGACAATGCAGCATTCATAACATCCAGCCTACAATAAGAAATTACTGGCAATGAAGCAAGAAAATGTGACTAATAACAGGAAAAAAAATAGAAAGATACAGAGATAACAAACACATTTGTTGGAATTAGCAATCAGAACTTTTGAGTCCACTGAATTCTGATCTCTGTTTTTTCTACCAACTACTGTTTATTTTTTTAAATATTTATTTATTTATTTATTTATTTGTCAGAGAGAGAGAGAAACTGAGCAAGCAGAGGAAGCAGCAGACAGAGGGAGAAGCAGGCTCCCCACGAGCAGGAGCCTGATGTGGGACTCCATCTTAGGACCCTGGAATCATGACCTGAGCCAAAGGAACACATTTAACTGACTGAGCGACCCAGGTGCCAACTACTGTATTATGCCTACACTCTGTTTTATGCCACCATTCCAGACCCAGAGAGGAAAGACAGGGTGGATCTGCCACTCACTCAGTGTACTGCCCTTGTCTCAAGGATCAACAGGACTTGTCCATTGTCCATGAACATTTTCTTCATTGTACTCAAGTTGCTAAGTGAAAGCATAAGATTAAGAGCCATTACCTTGTTGTTAATAGCATTAATGTCATAATTAGCATTGTCTGAATTGCTAGTAAGTTTGGGCATAGATTTCAAATATTTATTAGTAACTTAGGTACCCTCTTTTGTGAATGTTTGGTTCTTAATTTTGTTCCATTATTTTCAGGAATTGTTTGTCCTTCTCCTGACTTATATGAATTTTTTAGGTATTTTGGAAACATATCTTAATTGAAAAATAACTTCTTACCCAAAGACCATAAGAAGGTCTTCTACGATTTTTTTCCTAAAATTTCTATGTCTTGCTATTTAGAATTTTACTGTACAGAATGGATTTTTCTGGCATGTTGTAAAGTTGGAAATTTTCATCTTAAACATAAGGATAAACATTTCAACATGCACAGAACCACGTATTACCATTCTACTTGGTTCCATTATCTACTTTTTTTTTTTATCCTCATGCCATGACACATTTCATTAATTACTTTAGCTTTATAATCTATTGTAATGTTTTACAGGACAAGTTTTATCACAGAGTAACTTTTTCAAAATTGTCTTTACTCTTCTTAGGCATTGTCTCTGCTTGATAGTCTTGAGAATCACTTAACATGTTCGGGATTACTTAACTCTATAAAGATGTGAGAAAACTGAAGAATTCTATGTATTACCAAAATGGATATAGAGTTAAAAATGAATATAACTTGGGGTGCCTGGGTGGCTCAGTTGGTTAAGTGTCTGCTGTTGGCTCAGGTCATGATCTCGGGATCCTGGGATAGAGCCCAGTGTCGGGCTCCCAGCTCAGCAGGGAGTCTGCTTCTCCCTTTCCCCTTCCCTCACCCCCACCCTACCCCTGCTCATGCTATCTCTCAAATAAATAAAAATTTTTAAAATCTTTTAAAAAAATTAATATAACTTGTAGGAAAATCTAGGATTCTATATGCCAAAAATAAATCCTCTGATGAGACAAATGCTCGATTATGTTTTCCCACCCTCCCAGTCCCCAGTGGGGAGTGTAAACCGTGACCTAGTCTGGGTTGCACATGCCAGGTCTCTTTTTAACTCTTTTTAACTCTACTCCAACAGCTGTTCACCCTCCTCCCCAGCCTGACACTATGGGCATCCCCTCAAAGGCTAGCCTACAAATGGTAAAACGGTGTTCAGCCTGTATCCCTGACCCATGCCCCACACTGAAGTCTGAATAGTGTTTGGTTCTGTCTTCCCTTACTGTTTTTCAGACAAAATCCAGCTAATCTCTGCCCTCCCTGCAGTTCCCAGTGGGCTCCGTGGAGAGAAAAATGAAGAGGTGAGTTTCAGAAGAGATGTAGAACAAGGAAAATAATTAAGGTTTTACTTTATAAGAATTAGTTCTTTCCTCCAAATCAGACTTTCTTGATTTGGCCCGAAAGTGCAGTTTAGAAATTACACAGTGGTTTAATCAAATCTCCTTAGAGTTCAGTCCAGAGTACTCATCCAGAGTTACGGATGGAGAAATCGAGGTGCAGTATGCAAGCTAAGAGAATTGCGGCAACCCAGTAATTAATTACCTCTGTAACACCGCTGCATTAGCATTATTATTCCAGCAAACAAATTCTTAGAAGACCAGTAGTTAATAATACTAGTGACACAGGCACCGAAGAAAAACTCAAATCACATATTTAGAGCACAGAATTAGAGCACAGATTTAAAAAAAAATGTCCAAATGCACATTATAAGAATTCAAAACAGGAGAACACTAATTAAGTTCAAGGCTTTCACTGATGGGACTACATCTGATTACAAGCTGTCGTGTATTTCCTGGCTGAACTTTTGCATAAATGCTCTTAATTTCCCCTAATGCAACTGTGGAAATCAAGAATTCTATTGTGAAAATGAAAGAAAGAAAACCTTTAAAAACAATCACCTTACAATTAAATTCATCTGTCATCAGTTTAGGGACAAGGTAATCAGGAGTGTCTGACAAAGAAGAAAGAGAATAAGGGTTTGCCTGGCTGCTAGACAGGCAGGCTGCCACACTCAGAGGGAAGGTAGATCTAGATCTTGGGCTCCAAAGGACCTGCCAAGGGTCCACAGATGATCTTCTGGGGAAACCTCTGCAATTGTATTCAAAATGTTCTGTCTGTGCCACGAGTTTAACTTCGTCAAATCTGCAAATGATTTATGAGCTTCTGAGGGTGAACCTTCAACAGTGGCATTCATAGAAAGAGTTAAGTCTAGAGTAGAGATGAGAGGAGGGGAACAAAAGTTCAGCTCAACCCTGATCAGGACAGGGGTGCATAGGACAGTTCAGTTTCCTGCCCTGTCACTACTTGAAGCCTGGAGCATTTTCCAGTGAGGACACTGAAGGGCAGAGCCATTACAGCCCTTGTCCCTCATGTGGCCATTTCCACGCAATCCTACCAGGTGGCAATTGCCACAATTGGCCTCTCTAGGCCATTTTCTGCATCACAGGAAGCCATGCTGCCCTCCTGCATGGTGAGCCCAAAGTACTAGGGAATCCACCTCCCTTAAGAATAGCCACTGACCAGTGACTCTTGGGAGTGGTATAAAAATACTCCAGCTTCCTACACCCTCAGTTGGGTTAATTCTGAGATGTGTGTTTTATACAGCTTCCCAGAGGCCCCCCCCAAGGGATGAAGCCTCCGTGGAGCTGGTTTAATAACTCCCCTTCCCATCCCTATGTCACTTCCCCAATCCCCTGCTGGTCTTCTCTGTATCTCTCAAGACAACTACTTGCACTCGAGCCCTTTGTCTCAGGGATCACACAGGAGGAAACGGGGCTAAGACCAGCCAACCCCTGACCCCAGCTCCTCAGCACTGGCAATCCTTTATCAGCTGGTCTTCTTATAGATCGAATTTACGACAGGTGTTTTCAGAGGTCTCAACAGGTGCAGAGTGGCAACTTAATCTCCAACAAGAAGCTTCAGAGGTAGATCTGTTTTCTTCAGCGGTCCCTCAGTTGGCAACATCATCAAGCCCAGCCTCCTACTGCACCCTAACTTCTGGAAAGTGTACAATCTTTTTCAGTTTCCACCTCCCCAGAGAGGTCCTCTGCCGAAGAGAGTTGGCTCTCCAGTAGTCAGTGTTCTCTGGGCACTGCCTGTGGGACACTCTGACTCAGGTAAATGGATGCCCACGTCTGAGTCTCCCAGGGCCGTGGGTAGAGCCAGGGTAGTCCCCAGGTCTCAGAAGACTTTCCAGAAACCAATTTCTCTCTTTCATAGCCTGTGTCTCTACTGAGGCAGCCAGGCTTTTCTTCCAGCAAGAACTCATTAAATAACAAAAATGCAAACAAGTAAATGTGAAGATGTAATAGGCTTTATTAAGTGATTCCCGAATCAGGCAGCAACCCAACTAGCAAGCAGAGGGAAACTCAGAGGAATTGTACAAAATAAGGTCTTTATAGGAAGAAGGGTGAGGAAAGGAGTTATTTGCAAAAGAGCAAGGCCACTTCCCTTAGAGGGAAGGGTAGGGGTCTTACCATGCAGATTACCTCAGCTTCTTTGGTGGGGGTGGGGGTTGGAGAGGGTGCGAGTGACAGATTCCCTCTTTGGTGCTGATCAGAAAATCAGCACCAAAAGCTTTTGAGAGACCACATTTCTAGGGGAGGTTAAAACTACAATTAGGTTAGGTATTAAGCCCTGGTTTGTTAACTCAGCCTCATGACGCCATTCTGGGCCTGTGGTTTTCTTTCTGACAAACCAAAATCTCCTGCTTCCTGGGCCATAGCAGCTTTATCCACTGGAAGCGACTCTGGTCTTGTGGGAAGAGCTGCATTTGGACGCAGAACCTCTGGGTTTGTGTTCTAACTCAAGCTGCGTGACCTTCCCCAAATCATTCAGCCTGTCTAACCTTGGTTTTCTCATCAGTAAAATGCTCAAAATTAACAAAATCATACCTAACAAGGTAGTGATGTGAATTAAGAGATACAGAGGCTTATAACAGTATCTTGTAAATGAAATGAAACCTATGGAGATAGTATTTTTCACTGACCATGTTAGCAAAGACAAAAATGTCTGACAAGGGGCGCCTGGGTGGCTCAGTGGGTTGAAGCCTCTGCCTTCAGCTCAGGTCATGATCCCAGGGTTCTGGGATCGAGCCCCGCGTCGGGCTCTCTGCTCGGCAGGGAGCCTGCTTTCCCCCCTCTCTCTCTCTGCCTGCCTCTCTGCCTACTTGTGATCTCTGTCAAATAAATAAATAAAATCTTTAAAAAAAAAAAAAGTCTGACAATGCACTGTGCTAGTGGGGGGTGGGGGGCCCTGGGGGACAGGAACTGGCATACATTGCCGCTGGCAATGTGAACTGCTACCACTTCCCTGAAGGAACCTTTGGCCAAAGCTTTCAAAATTACAAAGATGCACACCCTTTAACCTAGCAATTCCACTCCACGGAATGTGTTCTCAAAAGATATTCACACACGTGTACACATACAGTGCGTGCACACACACACATACATAGAAGATGTATGTAAATCACAGCATTGTTTAAGATAGAAAAATATTTGAGACAACCTAAATAATCATCCAAATTGGATGGATGAAATAAGTCAGAGTTCAATGAATCAGTAAAATTCCATGCAATCACTAAAAAGAGCAAACCAGTTCCATATGCCCTGATACAGAGTCATCTCCAAAACATCTTGATAAATGGGAAAAAAACAACAACAACAAACAAACCCAAAACAGGTACAGAACAGTGTGTGTAGTTTGCAATGGTTTGTGTAAAAATAGTTACACATCTGTGCAAACCTCTGGAAAAATACACAAAACACTGTTGGATAGGAGAACCACACACAGCTGGGGGACCAGAGAACTGAGGGGTCCTTCCTCTGATACCTTTTGGTATCTTCTGAAGCTCATGCCACGCTTAAGTATTACCTAGCCAGACAGTGTTAATAAAAAGCTAGAAGACTGTGAAACTTGCAGTATTATGAGATCTACTAGCCCATGTGAGAAAACGCTGATGATAGTGTTTGCAAAGCAAAATACTGCCGTGTTAAGATTCTGGACAACTTGTGCGAAAGGCGGCCAGGCTGCAGGGACAGCTCAGCGTCCACCCCTAGGTGGCACCGTCATGCTCTTGAGGTCCTGAGATTCATTCACTCCGCTCCCATGCCTGGGTCACAGCTGCGGGGCAAGAGCGACCTGGTTTCCTCTTATATTGTGGAACTTGGAGGGTGGCCAGATGGTTAGCTTAATAAGATCCAACATTCCCCTCATTTCCTCACCCGGCCTTCCCTTTACACATGCAGACAGAAGCTTGCTGCCTGGCTGCATTGGTCCTGAGCCCCACAGGCAGATGTGTTTGTGTTTACTCCTACTCTGTATTTGCATATGTTTGTTTTCCTCCAGTCGGTCTCACGGGCTGTCTGCGTACGTGGGCTGGGCCTCCTGCTGCACTACTTCTCGCAGTGCTACCGTCTTGGGCTCCAGCTCTGCGGGGACTTCATGGTGCTGAAATGCACCTATCTGGGGCTTCCTTTCAGATCACCAGCACCGGTGCCCGCTGCCACATACACAGAGCACCGCTGGATTTAAACCCACCTAGTCCTTTTGGGCTGCTGGAACAAATGACCACGGGCTGGATGGCTTAAACATCAGTTTGTTTCTCACAGTCCAGGCTGCAAGTCCAAGACCAAGGTGCCAGCAGATCCTTGTCCGGTGAGGCCCTGATTCTTGGTTTGCACATGGCTGTCTTGCTGTGTCCTCACTAGGCAGAGAGGGAGCAGGGTCTCCTGTCCCTTCTTACAAGGGCACTGATCCCACTACAGAGGCTCCACTCTCAGGACTTCGTCACCTCCCAAAGGCCCCACCTCCTAACGCCATCCCACTGCAGGTTAGGCCCCAACAGACGAATATGGGGAGGGGGTAGGGATATAAACGTGCTGTCCATACACTGACCTACAGTCCTGTGGGGCAATCAAAGAAATCCTTAGAGAACGATCAGCCCCAACATAGTTGTTACTCTGAGTACGTGACCTGGTGAAGCAATGACCCTGAGAGTCACGAAGTGTGGTATGCTAAAGCCCAGAGGCATCACAGACCAGGGTTTCTCAGTTCTATGGGACCAGTGCTCCCTTCTTAAAACAAATAAATTGTAACATCCTCCTTATTATTTGGAAATGAAATCTATAAATAATATTACCACCTACGCATAGAATTTCAATAAAGGAAACCATTATAATTGCAACCTAAGTTAAACTCGATGACAAGTCCCTGCTAATACAAGGGTATGTCTTTCCGAATGTAAACACTCGGGTCTGAGCACACTAGAGGACACAGTGCCGCCACGGGCACTGCACACCTCCACTGAGTCACTAGGAACACAGCAGCTCCAGACACAGGGTGGCAGTGCGTTTTACACTAGTGACTCACATGCTGGGAGAACAATGACAGAAGCAGCAGAATTTTCTGAAACCAGAAATCACTCCTGATTATGTCCGATACTAAACAAAACAGAATTTTATAGATTCTTAAAAAACGTAAAGCGTGCAGAAAATACTTTGGGTTTATACACCAAAGGAAATTTTTACATATAAAACCAACTTACATAAACACAGATCAGGTTTTCACTGAAAATCATGCCGGATGTGTGGGACAACTCCTTCTCGGGCATGACATTAAAGGATTCTTTAATGTATTAAAGAATCCCATGCATTAAAGGGTTCTTAGCATTCCTGGTCTATATCTAGATGCCAACAACTACCTGACTCCCTGAGGACTGGACAAGGAACAAATGCTCACACAAATTTCTACTACACACTGACGGAGCTAGCGTTCTCTGGGCTCTGCCTGGCCCCAAGAATCTTCCCAGCTGGCTTCCAAGACCCTTCAGCTCTCCACTCTTAGGGTCACTGGTGTGGATAACACACTTTCTTCACAGCATCATGGCAGACCATACACGTTACCTGGAAGAGCCACTAGCACAGCATGAATTCATACACTGAATATACTAACTGCCGCATTGTGGCATGCAGCCCTGAGGTCACAGGAATTGGGAAGCTGGGTTCACACCCTAAGGATAAAATTCTGCAGAGCGGGAGCAGGTCCAGAAGGGATGGTGAATGTACACAATCAGCCAGAGCAGGTTATTTGTACACCTGCCTTCACACTTCTTTTTCCTAAGAGCCCCTGAAAGATGTTTAAAATCTATCACCTAGCATGTTGTGAGGTTGACAGCAATTTTTTTTAAGGTTTATATGGTTAAAAGGATTATAATTTCTGGTGTATTATACATGGTGTCATTTTAAGAAATAATTATTACATTTATCTTTTTTATCCTATGGAATCTAAGTACCAAAGTGGTTTGATACCACCTCATGTTTTCTATTTTATTATAGAAATTTTCAAACATACAGGAAAGTTGAAATAGCTTTACGCTGAAGACCCATATACCCATCACCTAGATTCAACAACTCAACTTTCTGTACTTGGTTTATTATATATCCATTCCTCTCTCCATCACTCTACCCAAACATCAATCCACCTTATTTTTAGGCATTTCAAAGTAAGTTGAAGACATCAGACACTCCCCCTCAAAACACTCCAGCATGCATATCATTAATTAGAATTCCACATCTACTTACAGAATTTTTCTTTTGAGTTAAATTGATATAAGTAAAATGCACAAATCTTTTCTCACTTGAACCTGGAACCACTATAAAGACACAGTACATTAACTTCACTGCAGAAAGACTCATGTATGCCTTCCCAGTAACTCTCCATCCCCATTCCCTCAAAGTTCCAATTTTTTTCTTACCACACAATAGTTTTGCCTATACCAGAACTTCATATAAATGGAGCCATACAAGAAGTACTCTTCCACTCAGCAAGTTTCTGATATTCATCCATATTGCTGTCCATTTTACAGCGGAGTAGTAATCCATTCAATGAATTTACAACAATTCTGCTTTTGATAGGCATGGAACCTGTTTCCAGTTTGAGGCTATTACAAATAAATCTGCTATGAATATTTTTGTACAAGCCTTTATGTGGACAGATATTTTCACTTCTCTTGGATAAATCCTACACTAGAATTTGGAACACATTAAGTTTTATAAAAACCCCAAAGCTTTGTATCATTTTACATTCCTAACAACAATGTATGTGAGGTCTATGTGTTGCTGAGAATAATTCACCTTCATTATGATACTAACAATATTAAGTCTTCTAATTCATAAATATGCTGCATTTTCCCATTACTTTAGTTCCTTTTTCATTTCTCTCAACAATGCTTCATCGTCTTCAGTGCACATCTTTTATTAAATATATTCCTAAGTAATTTAATTTTTAATTCTTTTGAAGATAGTTTTTCAATTTTATTTGTTGGTTTTTTTTTTTTTTTTTTGCTATCTGTATATAAAAGTACATTTAGGGGGCGCCTGGGTGGCTCAGTGGGTTAAGCCGCTGCCTTCGGCTCGGGTCGTGATCTCAGGGTCCTGGGATCGAGCCCCGCATCGGGCTCTCTGCTCAGCAGGGAGCCTGCTTCC